>NW_028283636.1:0-270000 GCF_059441095.1 Idiotropiscis lumnitzeri | reverse complement strand
ATAGAGTAAGATCAATGTCTTGAGTCTTTTCTAGCCAATTTTCAATCGGATTCGTTAAAAGGGCACCGTGCAGTACGTCAAAATGTAAAAAATGATATTGATTGGCGCAAGGTGTATAACTGAATATAAACATATAGATGTCTTCAGGTACCGACTCTTTATGTACATGTGAAGTTTTGGATTTTTAGCAGCATGTGCAAGAGAGTTATTAAGCATTTTGTCCATTGCGGCGAAGGAAATCTTAAGTGAAAACTTCGAAGCCCCGCCCCCGTCATATAGTATTTCGGAAACAAAAAATTTTAGTCCCAGTGTTTGTCCCAGGTCTTAAGATGCTACAGACAGAATTTTAAGGCAATCAGATGAAGCCTTTAGGATCAGGGTGCAAAAGAATGACCCCTGTAAACATGCAAAAAAGGGCAAAAGTCGGACTTTCAAAAATTCATAACTCACTTCCTGTTCATATTAGACGTTAAAATATCAAATTTTTCGCCATGCCCGATGAGACTGCCAAGTTTGGTGAATTTTTGTGCATGTTTCGGGGGACAAAAATGCAATCGAACAATCGGAAAAATAATAATAATAATAATTTCTACAAAAACAATAGGGACTTCGCAGCGGTCGCTGCTCAGGCCCTAATAATAATAATAATAATAATAATAATAAAAGTAATAATATTTTCTACAAAAACAGTAGGGACCTCGCAGCCGTCGCAGCTTGGGCCCTAATAACAATTTCTAGAAAAACAATAGGGACCTCGCAGCGGTCACTGCTCGGGCCCTAATAATAATAATAATAAAAATAATAATAATTTCCACAAAAACAATGGGGACCTCGTAGCGGTCGCTGCTCGGGCCCTAATAATAATTTCTACATAAACAATAGGGACCTCGCCGCGGTCGCTGCTCGGGCCCCAATAATAATTTCTACACAAAGTCCATTGTGGTGACCCGCCCCTTTTAAGTAAATTCAAAATGGCCGACTTCCTGTAAAACCTAGCTCATTGCTCCAAGAGACTTTTTTGTAGGTCTTGGTCTTATACATACGGTGAACCCTCGCTACTTCGCGGTTCACCTTTCGCGGGTTCAGTGCTTCGCGGGTATAAAAAATATTCGGGGGCATTGTAGTTTCGCCGAGCGGCACGACGGGCGCTGGAGCGGTTAGACGGCCGGCGTGCGCCGAAGAAGAGCGTGGGCGAAGAGGAGAGTGGACGAAGAAGAGCACGTTCCCCCGGACACGATCGGTGGCGACGTTTCGCGCGGTTCGGACCGTACCAGAGCTCCGGCCGGCGTGCGTGGCAGTTAAGCCGTAGAGGAGCACCTTCCCCGGGCACGGGCGGTGCCAAGCGGCCCCTAAGTTTAACCGAATGGAAGCTCCGGAGGAGGAGGGCATGCTCGCGTCACAGTAAGCCAAAGAGGAGCACCTTCCCCGGGCACGGGCGGTTCCAAGCGGCCCCTAAGTTTAACCGAATGGAAGCTCCGGAGGAGGCGGGCATGCTCGCGTCACAGTAAGCCAAAGAGGAGCACCTTCCCCGGGCACGGGCGGTGCCAAGCGGCCCCTAAGTTTAACCGAATGGAAGCTCCGGGGCAGGAGGGCGGGCGTGTGTCACAGTATAGCCGAATTGGAACACCTCTTCCGCCCGGGCACGAACGGAGCGCGAAGCTGTCAGTTATGAATGAATAAATGAATAAATAAATAAATAAATAAAGAATGCCACCTTTCATTTCACAGGGCACACCGGACGGCGTACCAGCAGGTAAAAGTCGGAGTAATTAAATAAATACAAAAAGAATGGCTGGGGAATAAAAAAATAATACGTTTTAATAATAATTTGGTTTTTTTGTTATAACATGAATTTCACTCTCTCTCTCTGTCTATATATATATATATATATATATATATATATATATATATATATATATATATATTTATTATATATATTGTATTTTTTTTTAAGCATTTTTGAAGGTGCGCCGCTACTTCGCGGATTTTCAGTTTTCGCGGGTGGTCTCTGTCCCCATTAACCGCGATAACCGAGGGTTCACTGTACTCCATAAAATTTACAAAAAGCAAGGTGAAACACTCAACCAGGGCTGCTTTTTTTAACATTTCTCGAGGGCCATGGCGAGCCATTTCAAAAAAGCTGCACAACTAACGTATAAAATATTGATAAATTTGCTCTGCCTGATGTGTGTGTAAAGTTTCACGAGTTGTCGTTCATATTTAGAACCTCATAATCAGCGTTGTTTTATTGCCGAACAGTGCAATGCCACTCCCACAACTTTTCACGAAAAAGGATGAATTTCGTATTGTGACATCCTCATGGCCGAAACAGTCATCCGAGCATATATGAGGGCGACCTTGTTGAGTTGCACGGAGAAAAACATCCAAGAAAATAACTTGTATTAGCTTTTACCAGTTGGTGGCGCTACTACTACGATGAAAAATAAGTTGGTAGATGTCTTCAGGGCTGAAGTATCCTCAAATGTGTACAACTTCGAGAAGATAGGATCATCTGAGTCATGTTGCCGGAGCTTTTGTTGCCACAAAGTACAATCAGATTTTTCAGCACCGTAATAGCCACGCCTTTTGCCAAAACGTCACAAAATTCGGCAGAGAGTAAGATCATTGTCTTGAGTCTTTTCTGACTAATTTTCAGTCGGATTCGTCAAAAGGGCACCGTGCAGTACGTGAAAATTAAAATAAAAACACATTTTTGATTCCACTTGGCGGCGCTGTGTGTATAACAAAATAATAACATTAAGATGTCTTCAGGTCGGGACGTTTTATTTACAGGTGAAGGTTTGGATTTTTAGGAGCATGTGCAGGGGCGTTATTAAGCATTCATTTATTTGTATTAGGTTCATTTTGTCTTCTTATTATTGATATTTGACTGATTCATTAAAAGCAGACAATTATGTTTTAGGTTAATTTTTTACCTGACATGTTTCGGCGAGTCTTTCGCCTTCTTCAGAGTGTCGCATGATGGTGTCTTGAGACCCGTCTTTATCAGCTGATGTTCCATGAGGGTGTGACTTACCTGTCAAAAAAATGAAAAATCAGAGCAGTAAAAGAACAAGCACAACATGAACATTACAAATCAGCAATCACTAACCACTGCAAAAGGGAAAACCACATCATGGACCGGGAGAAGGGCAGGGTCATCCGCACCGAAGAGAACAAACAACAGCGCTGGATCAGAGAGGCCATTGAGATCTGCAAGCGAGGCATAAAAACCATGAACAGAGACAAGGGAGCCTTCATCCTCTCTACCACCTGGAGCAGCATCTTGGCGGAGTGAACGGACAGCGGGGGGCGTGACTTGCCTTCATTCTTGTGACAGGTAAGTCACGCCCTCATGGAACATCAGCTGATAAAGACGGGCCACAAGACACCATCATGTGACACTCTGAAGAAGGCGAAAGACTTTCGTATTGTGACATCCTCAAGTCCTAAACACTCATCCGAGCAAATATAAGGTAGATTTTGTTAACCTGCCCGGAGAAAAACATCAACGAAAATAATTTGTATTTGTTTTAACCAGTTGGTGGCGCTACCACTGCGATCAAAAATAAGTTGGCAGCCGTCTTCAGGGCCTGAATATCCTCAAATGTGAAAAATTTCGAGAAGATGGATCATCTGAATCATTTTGAAGGAACTTTTGTTGCCACGGAGAATAATCAGACTCTGCGGCACCGCAATAGCCACGCCCTTCGAAGGAAAGTCACAAAAATAGGGATAGAGTAAGATCAATGTCTTGAGTCTTTTCTAGCCAATTTTCAATCGGATTCGTTAAAAGGGCACCGTGCAGTACGTCAAAATGTAAAAAATGATATTGATTGGCGCAAGGTGTATAACTGAATATAAACATATAGATGTCTTCAGGTACCGACTCTTTATGTACATGTGAAGTTTTGGATTTTTAGCAGCATGTGCAAGAGAGTTATTAAGCATTTTGTCCATTGCGGCGAAGGAAATCTTAAGTGAAAACTTCGAAGCCCCGCCCCCGTCATATAGTATTTCGGAAACAAAAAATTTTAGCCCCAGTGTTTGTCCCAGGTCTTAAGATGCTACAGACAGAATTTTAAGGCAATCAGATGAAGCCTTTAGGATCAGGGTGCAAAAGAATGACCCCTGTAAACATGCAAAAAAGGGCAAAAGTCGGACTTTCAAAAATTCATAACTCACTTCCTGTTCATATTAGACGTTAAAATATCAAATTTTTCGCCATGCCCGATGAGACTGCCAAGTTTGGTGAATTTTTGTGCATGTTTCGGGGGTCAAAAATGCAATCGAACAATCGGAAAAATAATAATAATAATAATTTCTACAAAAACAATAGGGACTTCGCAGCGGTCGCTGCTCAGGCCCTAATAATAATAATAATAATAATAATAATAAAAGTAATAATATTTTCTACAAAAACAGTAGGGACCTCGCAGCCGTCGCAGCTTGGGCCCTAATAACAATTTCTAGAAAAACAATAGGGACCTCGCAGCGGTCACTGCTCGGGCCCTAATAATAATAATAATAAAAATAATAATAATTTCCACAAAAACAATGGGGACCTCGTAGCGGTCGCTGCTCGGGCCCTAATAATAATTTCTACATAAACAATAGGGACCTCGCCGCGGTCGCTGCTCGGGCCCCAATAATAATTTCTACACAAAGTCCATTGTGGTGACGCGCCCCTTTTAAGTAAATTCAAAATGGCCGACTTCCTGTAAAACCTAGCTCATTGCTCCGAGAGACTTTTTTGTAGGTCTTGGTCTTATACATACAGTGAACCCTCGCTACTTCGCGGTTCACCTTTCGCGGGTTCAGTGCTTCGCGGGTATAAAAAAATATTCGGGGGCATTGTAGTTTCGCCGAGCGGCACGACGGGCGCTGGAGCGGTTAGACGGCCGGCGTGCGCCGAAGAAGAGCGTGGGCGAAGAGGAGAGTGGACGAAGAAGAGCACGTTCCCCCGGACACGATCGGTGGCGACGTTTCGCGCGGTTCGGACCGTACCAGAGCTCCGGCCGGCGTGCGTGGCAGTTAAGCCGTAGAGGAGCACCTTCCCCGGGCACGGGCGGTGCCAAGCGGCCCCTAAGTTTAACCGAATGGAAGCTCCGGAGGAGGAGGGCATGCTCGCGTCACAGTAAGCCAAAGAGGAGCACCTTCCCCGGGCACGGGCGGTTCCAAGCGGCCCCTAAGTTTAACCGAATGGAAGCTCCGGAGGAGGCGGGCATGCTCGCGTCACAGTAAGCCGAAGAGGAGCACCTTCCCCGGGCACGGGCGGTGCCAAGAGGCCCCTAAGTTTAACCGAATGGAAGCTCCGGGGCAGGAGGGCGGGCGTGTGTCACAGTAAAGCCGAATTGGAACACCTCTTCCGCCCGGGCACGAACGGAGCGCGAAGCTGTCAGTTATGAATGAATAAATGAATAAATAAATAAATAAATAAAGAATGCCACCTTTCATTTCACAGGGCACACCGGACGGCGTACCAGCAGGTAAAAGTCGGAGTAATTAAATAAATACAAAAAGAATGGCTGGGGAATAAAAAAATAATACGTTTTAATAATAATTTGGTTTTTTTGTTATAACATGAATTTCACTCTCTCTCTCTGTCTATATATACATATATATATATATATATATATCTATATATATATATATATTTATTTATTATATATATTGTATTTTTTTTTAAGCATTTTTGAAGGTGCGCCGCTACTTCGCGGATTTTCAGTTTTCGCGGGTGGTTTCTGTCCCCATTAACCGCGATAACCGAGGGTTCACTGTACTCCATAAAATTTACAAAAAGCAAGGTGAAACACTCAACCAGGGCTGCTTTTTTTAACATTTCTCGAGGGCCATGGCGAGCCATTTCAAAAAAGCTGCACAACTAACGTATAAAATATTGATAAATTTGCTCTGCCTGATGTGTGTGTAAAGTTTCACGAGTTGTCGTTCATATTTAGAACCTCATAATCAGCGTTGTTTTATTGCCGAACAGTGCAATGCCACTCCCACAACTTTTCACGAAAAAGGATGAATTTCGTATTGTGACATCCTCATGGCCGAAACAGTCCTCCGAGCATATATGAGGGCGACCTTGTTGAGTTGCACGGAGAAAAACATCCAAGAAAATAACTTGTATTAGCTTTTACCAGTTGGTGGCGCTACTACTACGATGAAAAATAAGTTGGTAGATGTCTTCAGGGCTGAAGTATCCTCAAATGTGTACAACTTCGAGAAGATAGGATCATCTGAGTCATGTTGCCGGAGCTTTTGTTGCCACAGAGTACAATCTGACTTTTCAGCACCGTAATAGCCACGCCTTTTGCCAAAACGACACAAAATTCGGCAGAGAGTAAGATCATTGTCTTGAGTCTTTTCTGACTAATTTTCAGTCGGATTCGTCAAAAGGGCACCGTGCAGTATGTGAAAATTAAAATAAAAACACATTTTTGATTCCACTTGGCGGCGCTGTGTGTATAACAAAATAATAACATTAAGATGTCTTCAGGTCGGGACGTTTTATTTACAGGTGAAGGTTTGGATTTTTAGGAGCATGTGCAGGGGAGTTATTAAGCATTCATTTATTTGTATTAGGTTCATTTTGTCTTCTTATTATTGATATTTGACTGATTCATTAAAAGCAGACAATTATGTTTTAGGTTAATTTTTTACCTGACATGTTTCGGCGAGTCTTTCGCCTTCTTCAGAGTGTCGCATGATGGTGTCTTGAGACCCGTCTTTATCAGCTGATGTTCCATGAGGGTGTGACTTACCTGTCAAAAAAATTAAAAATCAGAGCAGTAAAAGAACAAGCACAACATGAACATTACAAATCAGCAATCACTGACCACTGCAAAAGGGAAAACCACATCATGGACCGGGAGAAGGGCAGGGTCATCCGCACCGAAGAGAACAAACAACAGCGCTGGATCAGAGAGGCCATTGAGATCTGCAAGCGAGGCATAAAAACCATGAACAGAGACAAGGGAGCCTTCATCCTCTCTACCACCTGGAGCAGCATCTTGGCAGAGTGAACGGACAGCGGGGGGCGTGACTTGCCTTCATTCTTGTGACAGGTAAGTCACGCCCTCATGGAACATCAGCTGATAAAGACGGGTCACAAGACACCATCATGTGACACTCTGAAGAAGGCGAAAGACTTTCGTATTGTGACATCCTCAAGGCCTAAACACTCATCCGAACAAATATAAGGTAGATTTTGTTAACCTGCCCGGAGAAAAACATAAACGAAAATAATTTGTATTTGTTTTAACCAGTTGGTGGCGCTACCACTGCGATCAAAAATAAGTTGGCAGCCGTCTTCAGGGCCTGAATATCCTCAAATGTGAAAAATTTCGAGAAGATGGATCATCTGAATCATTTTGCAGGAACTTTTGTTGCCACGGAGATTAATCAGACTCTGCGGCACCGTAATAGCCACGCCCTTCGAAGGAAAGTCACAAAAATAGGGATAGAGTAAGATCAATGTCTTGAGTCTTTTCTAGCCAATTTTCAATCGGATTCGTTAAAAGGGCACCGTGCAGTACGTCAAAATGTAAAAAATGATATTGATTGGCGCAAGGTGTATAACTGAATATAAACATATAGATGTCTTCAGGTACCGACTCTTTATGTACATGTGAAGTTTTGGATTTTTAGCTGCATGTGCAGGAGAGTTATTAAGCATTTTGTCCATTGCGGCGAAGGAAATCTTAAGTGAAAACTTCGAAGCCCCGCCCCCGTTCATATAGTATTTCGGAAACAAAAAATTTTAGCCCCAGTGTTTGTCCCAGGTCTTAAGATGCTACAGACAGAATTTTAAGGCAATCAGATGAAGCCTTTAGGATCAGGGTGCAAAAGAATGACCCCTGTAAACATGCAAAAAAGGGCAAAAGTCGGACTTTCAAAAATTCATAACTCACTTCCTGTTCATATTAGACGTTAAAATATAAAATTTTTCGCCATGCCCGATGAGACTGCCAAGTTTGGTGAATTTTTGTGCATGTTTCGGGGGTCAAAAATGCGATCGAACAATCGGAAAAATAATAATAATAATAATTTCTACAAAAACAATAGGGACTTCGCAGCGGTCGCTGCTCAGGCCCTAATAATAATAATAATAATAAAAGTAATAATATTTTCTACAAAAACAATAGGGACCTCGCAGCCGTCGCAGCTCGGGCCCTAATAACAATTTCTAGAAAAACAATAGGGACCTCGCAGCGGTCACTGCTCGGGCCCTAATAATAATAATAATAATAATTTCCACAAAAACAATGGGGACCTCGTAGCGGTCGCTGCTCGGGCCCTAATAATAATTTCTACAAAAACAATAGGGACCTCTCCGCGGTCGCTACTCGGGCCCCAATAATAATTTCTACACAAAGTCCATTGTGGTGACCCGCCCCCTTTTAAGTAAATTCAAAATGGCCGACTTCCTGTAAAACCTAGCTCATTGCTCCAAGAGACTTTTTTGTAGGTCTTGGTCTTACACATACAGTGAACCCTCGCTACTTGGCGGTTCACCTTTCGCGGGTTCAGTGTTTCGCGGGTCTAAAAAATATTCGGGGGCATTGTAGTTTCGCCGAGCGGCACGACGGGGTGCTGGAGCGGTTAGACGGCCGGCGTGCGCCGAAGAAGAGCGTGGGCGAAGAGGAGAGTGGACGAAGAAGAGCACGTTCCCCCGGACACGATGGGTGGCGACGTTTCGCGCGGTTCGGACAGTACCAGAGCTCCGGCCGGCGTGCGTGGCAGTTAAGCCGTAGAGGAGCACCTTCCCCGGGCACGGGCGGTGCCAAGCGGCCCCTAAGTTTAACCGAATGGAAGCTCCGGAAAGGGAGGGCATGCTCGCGTCACAGTAAGCCGAAGAGGAGCACCTTCCCCGGGCACGGGCGGTTCCAAGCGGCCCCTAAGTTTAACCGAATGGAAGCTCCGGAGGAGGAGGGCATGCTCGCGTCACAGTAAGCCGAAGAGGAGCACCTTCCCCGGGCACGGGCGGTTCCAAGCGGCCCCTAAGTTTAACCGAATGGAAGCTCCGGAGGAGGAGGGCATGCTCGCGTCACAGTAAGCCGAAGAGGAGCACCTTCCCCGGGCACGGGCGGTGCCAAGCGGCCCCTAAGTTTAACCGAATGGAAGCTCCGGGGGAGGAGGGCGGGTGTGTGTCACAGTTAAGCCGAATTGGAGCACCTCTTCCGCCCGGGCACGAGCGGAGCGCGAAGCTGTCAGTTATGAATGTATAAAAGAATAAATAAATAAATAAATAAAGAATGCCACCTTTCATTTCACAGGGCACACCGGACGGCGTACCAGCAGGTAAAAGTCGGAGTAATTAAATAAATACAAAAAGAATGGCTGGGGAATAAAAAAATAATACGTTTTAATAATAATTTGTTTTTTTTGTTATAACATGAATTTCACTCTCTCTCTCCCCGTATATATATATATATATATATATATATATATTTATTATATATATTGTATATTTTTTTAAGCATTTTTAAAGGTGCGCCGCTACTTCGCGGATTTTCAGTTTTCGCGGGTGGTCTCTGTCCCCATTAACCGCGATAACCGAGGATTCACTGTACTCCATAAAATTTACAAAAAGCGAGGTGAAACACTCAGCCAGGGCTGCTTTTTTTAACATTTCTCGAGGGCCATGGCGAGCCATTTCAAAAAAGCTGCACAACTAACGTATAAAATATTGATAAATTTGCTCGGCCTGATGTGTGTGTAAAGTTTCACGAGTTGTCGTTCATATTTAGAACCTCATAATCAGCGTTGTTTTATTGCCGAACAGTGCAATGCCACTCCCACAACTTTACAAGAAAAAGGACGAATTTCGTATTGTGACATCCTCATGGCCGAAACAGTCATCCGAGCATATATGAGGGCGACCTTGTTGAGTTGCACGGAGAAAAACATCCAAGAAAATAACTTGTATTAGCTTTTACCAGTTGGTGGCGCTACTACTACGATGAAAAATAAGTTGGTAGATGTCTTCAGGGCTGAAGTATCCTCAAATGTGTACAACTTCGAGAAGATAGGATCATCTGAGTCATGTTGCCGGAGCTTTTGTTGCCACAGAGTACAATCTGACTTTTCAGCACCGTAATAGCCACGCCTTTTGCCAAAACGACACAAAATTCGGCAGAGAGTAAGATCATTGTCTTGAGTCTTTTCTGACTAATTTTCAGTCGGATTCGTCAAAAGGGCACCGTGCAGTATGTGAAAATTAAAATAAAAACACATTTTTGATTCCACTTGGCGGCGCTGTGTGTATAACAAAATAATAACATTAAGATGTCTTCAGGTCGGGACGTTTTATTTACAGGTGAAGGTTTGGATTTTTAGGAGCATGTGCAGGGGAGTTATTAAGCATTCATTTATTTGTATTAGGTTCATTTTGTCTTCTTATTATTGATATTTGACTGATTCATTAAAAGCAGACAATTATGTTTTAGGTTAATTTTTTACCTGACATGTTTCGGCGAGTCTTTCGCCTTCTTCAGAGTGTCGCATGATGGTGTCTTGAGACCCGTCTTTATCAGCTGATGTTCCATGAGGGTGTGACTTACCTGTCAAAAAAATTAAAAATCAGAGCAGTAAAAGAACAAGCACAACATGAACATTACAAATCAGCAATCACTGACCACTGCAAAAGGGAAAACCACATCATGGACCGGGAGAAGGGCAGGGTCATCCGCACCGAAGAGAACAAACAACAGCGCTGGATCAGAGAGGCCATTGAGATCTGCAAGCGAGGCATAAAAACCATGAACAGAGACAAGGGAGCCTTCATCCTCTCTACCACCTGGAGCAGCATCTTGGCAGAGTGAACGGACAGCGGGGGGCGTGACTTGCCTTCATTCTTGTGACAGGTAAGTCACGCCCTCATGGAACATCAGCTGATAAAGACGGGTCACAAGACACCATCATGTGACACTCTGAAGAAGGCGAAAGACTTTCGTATTGTGACATCCTCAAGGCCTAAACACTCATCCGAACAAATATAAGGTAGATTTTGTTAACCTGCCCGGAGAAAAACATAAACGAAAATAATTTGTATTTGTTTTAACCAGTTGGTGGCGCTACCACTGCGATCAAAAATAAGTTGGCAGCCGTCTTCAGGGCCTGAATATCCTCAAATGTGAAAAATTTCGAGAAGATGGATCATCTGAATCATTTTGCAGGAACTTTTGTTGCCACGGAGATTAATCAGACTCTGCGGCACCGTAATAGCCACGCCCTTCGAAGGAAAGTCACAAAAATAGGGATAGAGTAAGATCAATGTCTTGAGTCTTTTCTAGCCAATTTTCAATCGGATTCGTTAAAAGGGCACCGTGCAGTACGTCAAAATGTAAAAAATGATATTGATTGGCGCAAGGTGTATAACTGAATATAAACATATAGATGTCTTCAGGTACCGACTCTTTATGTACATGTGAAGTTTTGGATTTTTAGCTGCATGTGCAGGAGAGTTATTAAGCATTTTGTCCATTGCGGCGAAGGAAATCTTAAGTGAAAACTTCGAAGCCCCGCCCCCGTTCATATAGTATTTCGGAAACAAAAAATTTTAGCCCCAGTGTTTGTCCCAGGTCTTAAGATGCTACAGACAGAATTTTAAGGCAATCAGATGAAGCCTTTAGGATCAGGGTGCAAAAGAATGACCCCTGTAAACATGCAAAAAAGGGCAAAAGTCGGACTTTCAAAAATTCATAACTCACTTCCTGTTCATATTAGACGTTAAAATATAAAATTTTTCGCCATGCCCGATGAGACTGCCAAGTTTGGTGAATTTTTGTGCATGTTTCGGGGGTCAAAAATGCGATCGAACAATCGGAAAAATAATAATAATAATAATTTCTACAAAAACAATAGGGACTTCGCAGCGGTCGCTGCTCAGGCCCTAATAATAATAATAATAATAAAAGTAATAATATTTTCTACAAAAACAATAGGGACCTCGCAGCCGTCGCAGCTCGGGCCCTAATAACAATTTCTAGAAAAACAATAGGGACCTCGCAGCGGTCACTGCTCGGGCCCTAATAATAATAATAATAATAATTTCCACAAAAACAATGGGGACCTCGTAGCGGTCGCTGCTCGGGCCCTAATAATAATTTCTACAAAAACAATAGGGACCTCTCCGCGGTCGCTACTCGGGCCCCAATAATAATTTCTACACAAAGTCCATTGTGGTGACCCGCCCCCTTTTAAGTAAATTCAAAATGGCCGACTTCCTGTAAAACCTAGCTCATTGCTCCAAGAGACTTTTTTGTAGGTCTTGGTCTTACACATACAGTGAACCCTCGCTACTTGGCGGTTCACCTTTCGCGGGTTCAGTGTTTCGCGGGTCTAAAAAATATTCGGGGGCATTGTAGTTTCGCCGAGCGGCACGACGGGGTGCTGGAGCGGTTAGACGGCCGGCGTGCGCCGAAGAAGAGCGTGGGCGAAGAGGAGAGTGGACGAAGAAGAGCACGTTCCCCCGGACACGATGGGTGGCGACGTTTCGCGCGGTTCGGACAGTACCAGAGCTCCGGCCGGCGTGCGTGGCAGTTAAGCCGTAGAGGAGCACCTTCCCCGGGCACGGGCGGTGCCAAGCGGCCCCTAAGTTTAACCGAATGGAAGCTCCGGAAAGGGAGGGCATGCTCGCGTCACAGTAAGCCGAAGAGGAGCACCTTCCCCGGGCACGGGCGGTTCCAAGCGGCCCCTAAGTTTAACCGAATGGAAGCTCCGGAGGAGGAGGGCATGCTCGCGTCACAGTAAGCCGAAGAGGAGCACCTTCCCCGGGCACGGGCGGTTCCAAGCGGCCCCTAAGTTTAACCGAATGGAAGCTCCGGAGGAGGAGGGCATGCTCGCGTCACAGTAAGCCGAAGAGGAGCACCTTCCCCGGGCACGGGCGGTGCCAAGCGGCCCCTAAGTTTAACCGAATGGAAGCTCCGGGGGAGGAGGGCGGGTGTGTGTCACAGTTAAGCCGAATTGGAGCACCTCTTCCGCCCGGGCACGAGCGGAGCGCGAAGCTGTCAGTTATGAATGTATAAAAGAATAAATAAATAAATAAATAAAGAATGCCACCTTTCATTTCACAGGGCACACCGGACGGCGTACCAGCAGGTAAAAGTCGGAGTAATTAAATAAATACAAAAAGAATGGCTGGGGAATAAAAAAATAATACGTTTTAATAATAATTTGTTTTTTTTGTTATAACATGAATTTCACTCTCTCTCTCCCCGTATATATATATATATATATATATATATATATTTATTATATATATTGTATATTTTTTTAAGCATTTTTAAAGGTGCGCCGCTACTTCGCGGATTTTCAGTTTTCGCGGGTGGTCTCTGTCCCCATTAACCGCGATAACCGAGGATTCACTGTACTCCATAAAATTTACAAAAAGCGAGGTGAAACACTCAGCCAGGGCTGCTTTTTTTAACATTTCTCGAGGGCCATGGCGAGCCATTTCAAAAAAGCTGCACAACTAACGTATAAAATATTGATAAATTTGCTCGGCCTGATGTGTGTGTAAAGTTTCACGAGTTGTCGTTCATATTTAGAACCTCATAATCAGCGTTGTTTTATTGCCGAACAGTGCAATGCCACTCCCACAACTTTACAAGAAAAAGGACGAATTTCGTATTGTGACATCCTCATGGCCGAAACAGTCATCCGAGCATATATGAGGGCGACCTTGTTGAGTTGCACGGAGAAAAACATCCAAGAAAATAACTTGTATTAGCTTTTACCAGTTGGTGGCGCTACTACTACGATGAAAAATAAGTTGGTAGATGTCTTCAGGGCTGAAGTATCCTCAAATGTGTACAACTTCGAGAAGATAGGATCATCTGAGTCATGTTGCCGGAGCTTTTATTGCCACAGAGTACAATCTGACTTTTCAGCACCGTAATAGCCACGCCTTTTGCCAAAACGTCACAAAATTCGGCAGAGAGTAAGATCATTGTCTTGAGTCTTTTCTGACTAATTTTCAGTCGGATTCGTCAAAAGGGCACCGTGCATAATGTGAAAATTTAAATAAAAACAAATTTTTGATTCCACTTGGCGGCGCTGTGTGTATAACAAAATAATAACATTAAGATGTCTTCAGGTCGGGACGTTTTATTTACAGGTGAAGGTTTGGATTTTTAGGAGCATGTGCAGGGGAGTTATTAAGCATTCGTTTATTTGTATTAGGTTCATTTTGTCTTCTTATTATTGATATTTGACTGATTCATTAAAAGCAGACAATTATGTTTTAGGTTAATTTTTTACCTGACATGTTTCGGCGAGTCTTTCGCCTTCTTCAGAGTGTCGCATGATGGTGTCTTGAGACCCGTCTTTATCAGCTGATGTTCCATGAGGGTGTGACTTACCTGTCAAAAAAATTAAAAATCAGAGCAGTAAAAGAACAAGCACAACATGAACATTACAAATCAGCAATCACTGACCACTGCAAAAGGGAAAACCACATCATGGACCGGGAGAAGGGCAGGGTCATCCGCACCGAAGAGAACAAACAACAGCGCTGGATCAGAGAGGCCATTGAGATCTGCAAGCGAGGCATAAAAACCATGAACAGAGACAAGGGACCCTTCATCCTCTCTACCACCTGGAGCAGCATCTTGGCGGAGTGAACGGACAGCGGGGGGCGTGACTTGCCTTCATTCTTGTGAATGGTAAGTCACGCCCTCATGGAACATCAGCTGATAAAGACGGGCCACAAGACACCATCATGTGACACTCTGAAGAAGGCGAAAGACTTTCGTATTGTGACATCCTCAAGGCTTAAACACTCATCCGAGCAAATATAAGGTAGATTTTGTTAACCTGCCCGGAGAAAAACATCAACGAAAATAATTTGTATTTGTTTTAACCAGTTGGTGGCGCCACCACTGCGATCAAAAATAAGTTGGCAGCCGTCTTCAGGGCCTGAATATCCTCAAATGTGAAAAATTTCAAGAAGATGGATCATCTGAATCATTTTGCAGGAACTTTTGTTGCCACGGAGAATAATCAGACTCTGCGGCACCGTAATAGCCACGCCCTTCGAAGGAAAGTCACAAAAATAGGGATAGAGTAAGATCAATGTCTTGAGTCTTTTCTAGCCAATTTTCAATCGGATTCGTTAAAAGGGCACCGTGCAGTTTGTCAAAATGTAAAAAATGATATTGATTGGCGCAAGGTGTATAACTGAATATAAACATATAGATGTTTTCAGGTACCGACTCTTTATGTACATGTGAAGTTTTGGATTTTTAGCAGCATGTGCAAGAGAGTTATTAAGCATTTTGTCCATTGCGGCGAAGGAAATCTTAAGTGAAAACTTTGAAGCCCCGCCCCCGTCATATAGTATTTCGGAAACAAAAAATTTTAGCCCCAGTGTTTGTCCCAGGTCTTAAGATGCTACAGACAGAATTTTAAGGCAATCAGATGAAGCCTTTAGGATCAGGGTGCAAAAGAATGACCCCTGTAAACATGCAAAAAAGGGCAAAAGTCGGACTTTCAAAAATTCATAACTCACTTCCTGTTCATATTAGACGTTAAAATATCAAATTTTTCGCCATGCCCGATGAGACTGCCAAGTTTGGTGAATTTTTGTGCATGTTTCGGGGGTCAAAAATGCAATCGAACAATCGGAAAAATAATAATAATAATAATTTCTACAAAAACAATAGGGACTTCGCAGCGGTCGCTGCTCAGGCCCTAATAATAATAATAATAATAATAATAATAAAAGTAATAATATTTTCTACAAAAACAATAGGGACCTCGCAGCCGTCGCAGCTTGGGCCCTAATAACAATTTCTAGAAAAACAATAGGGACCTCGCAGCGGTCACTGCTCGGGCCCTAATAATAATAATAATAATAATTTCCACAAAAACAATGGGGACCTCGTAGCGGTCGCTGCTCGGGCCCTAATAATAATTTCTACATAAACAATAGGGACCTCGCCGCGGTCGCTGCTCGGGCCCCAATAATAATTTCTACACAAAGTCCATTGTGGTGACCCGCCCCCTTTTAATAAATTCAAAATGGCCGACTTCCTGTAAAACCTAGCTCATTGCTCCAAGAGACTTTTTTGTAGGTCTTGGTCTTATACATACAGTGAACCCTCGCTACTTCGCGGTTCACCTTTCGCGGGTTCAGTGCTTCGCGGGTATAAAAAATATTCGGGGGCATTGTAGTTTCGCCGAGCGGCACGACGGGGCGCTGGAGCGGTTAGACGGCCGGCGTGCGCCGAAGAAGAGCGTGGGCGAAGAGGAGAGTGGACGAAGAAGAGCACGTTCCCCCGGACACGATCGGTGGCGACGTTTCGCGCGGTTCGGACCGTACCAGAGCTCCGGCCGGCGTGCGTGGCAGTTAAGCCGTAGAGGAGCACCTTCCCCGGGCACGGGCGGTGCCAAGCGGCCCCTAAGTTTAACCGAATGGAAGCTCCGGAGGAGGAGGGCATGCACGCGTCACAGTAAGCCGAAGAGGAGCACCTTCCCCGGGCACGGGCGGTTCCAAGCGGCCCCTAAGTTTAACCGAATGGAAGCTCCGGAGGAGGAGGGCATGCTCGCGACACAGTAAGCCGAAGAGGAGCACCTTCCCCGGGCACGGGCGGTGCCAAGCGGCCCCTAAGTTTAACCGAATGGAAGCTCCGGGGGAGGAGGGTGGGCGTGTGTCACAGTTAAGCCGAATTGGAGCACCTCTTCCGCCCGGGCACGAGCGGAGCGCGAAGCTGTCAGTTATGAATGAATAAATGAATAAATAAATAAATAAATAAAGAATGGCACCTTTCATTTCACAGGGCACACCAGACGGCGTACCAGCAGGTAAAAGTCTGAGTAATTAAATAAATACAAAAAGAATGGCTGGGGAATAAAAAAATAATACGTTTTAATAATAATTTGTTTTTTTTGTTATAACATGAATTTCACTCTCTCTCTCCCCGTATATATATATATATATATATATATATATATATATATATATATATATATATATATATATATTGTATTTTTTTTTTAAGCATTTTTGAAGGTGCGCCGCTACTTCGCGGATTTTCAGTTTTCGCGGGTGGTCTCGGTCCCCATTAACCGCGATAACCGAGGGTTCACTGTACTCCATAAAATTTACAAAAAGCGAGGTGAAACACTCAACCAGGGCTGCTCTGCATGTTGTGCTGGGCCACCTGGAACAACAGCGGAGCTATGCAAGGATGCTCTTTGTGGACTACAGCTCGGCATTCAACACGATCATCCCAGACATCCTCGTCGCCAAACTGGACACTCTCGGCCTCCCTGCCCTCACACGCATCTGGATTAAGGACTTTCTGACCAACAGACCCCAGACTGTGTTGCTCGGCCCCTACACGTCCTCCACCCTCATGCTGAGCACCGGTTCCCCCCAAGGATGCGTGCTGAGCCCTCTCCTGTACGCCCTCTACACCTACGACTGCATCCCGGCCCACGGCAACAACACCATCGTCAAGTTTGCTGACGACACGACAGTGGTCGGTCTGATCTCGGAAGGTGACGAGACAGCCTACAGAGAGGAGGTAGGGAGACTGACAACTTGGTGCAAGGAGAACAGACTGCACCTTAACTCTGCTAAAACAAAGGAGATTGTTGTCGACTTCAGGAGGAACAAGACGCTGCCGCCCCCCCTCTGCATCGAAGGCGTGTGTGTGGAGAGGGTCCACACGTTCAAGTTCCTGGGAGTACAGATCTCCGATGACCTTTCTTGGAGTCACAACACCACAGCAGTGGTAAAGAAGGTCCGCCAACGTCTGCACTTCCTGAGAGTCCTCAGGAAATTCAACCTGGACAGGAAGCTGCTGCTGGCCTTCTACCACTCGTCCATCGAGAGCCAGCTGACGTACTGTGTCTCCACCTGGTACAGCGGCTGCACTGAGGCGGACAGAGTGAGGCTCCAGAGGACAGTCAAAACAGCGCAAAGGATTATTGGCTGCCCTCTCCCCTCGCTGTCGGACATCTACACCGCCCGGTGCCTCAGAAGGGCTCTCAACATCGTCAAAGACAATACCCACCCAAACTCACACCTGTTCGACCTGTTGCCCTCTGGCAGGCGCTACAGATGCATCAAATCAAGGACCAATAGACTGAGAAACAGTTTCTTTCCGAGAGCCATCTACATACTGAACTCTCACACACACACGAGACCACCCTAACCTTGCAAAACAGCATTGTGATGTGTTTCTATATGCCCTATTTAGTACTGAATTCCATTGCACTGTCTTATTTATTTATCTAATTTATATATTGTCTGTATTATTGTTGTATTGCACTGGAGAGGGGAGCCCTCTAATCTCGTTGCACACTTGAGTACAATGACAATAAAGGGATTTCTATTTCTATTCTATTCTTTTTTTAACTTTTCTCGAGGGCCATGGCGAGCCATTTAAAAAAAGCTGCACAACTAACGTATAAAATATTGATAAATTTGCTCTGCCTGATGTGTGTGTAAAGTTTCACGAGTTGTCGTTCATATTTAGAACCTCATAATCAGCGTTGTTTTATTGCCGAACAGTGCAATGCCACTCCCACAACTTTTCACGAAAAAGGATGAATTTCGTATTGTGACATCCTCATGGCCGAAACAGTCATCCGAGCATATATGAGGGCGACCTTGTTGAGTTGCACGGAGAAAAACATCCAAGAAAATAACTTGTATTAGCTTTTACCAGTTGGTGGCGCTACTACTACGATGAAAAATAAGTTGGTAGATGTCTTCAGGGCTGAAGTATCCTCAAATGTGTACAACTTCGAGAAGATAGGATCATCTGAGTCATGTTGCCGGAGCTTTTGTTGCCACAAAGTACAATCGGATTTTTCAGCACCGTAATAGCCACGCCTTTTGCCAAAACGTCACAAAACTCGGCAGAGAGTAAGATCATTGTCTTGAGTCTTTTCTGACTAATTTTCAGTCGGATTCGTCAAAAGGGCACGTTGCAGTACGTGAAAATTAAAATAAAAACAAATTTATTGATTCCACTTGGCGGCGCTGTGTGTATAACAAAATAATAACATTAAGATGTCTTCAGGTCGGGACATTTTATTTACAGGTGAAGGTTTTGATTTTTAGGAGCATGTGCAGGGGAGTTATTAAGCATTCATTTATTTGTATTAGGTTCATTTTGTCTTCTTATTATTGATATTTGACAGATTCATTAAAAGCAGACAATTATGTTTTCGGTAAATTTTTTACCTGACATGTTTCGGCGAGTCTTTCGCCTTCTTCAGAGTGTCGCATGATGGTGTCTTGAGACCCGTCTTTATCAGCTGATGTTCCATGAGGGTGTGACTTACCTGTCAAAAAAATGAAAAATCAGAGCAGTAAAAGAACAAGCACAACATGAACATTACAAATCAGCAATCACTGACCACTGCAAAAGGGAAAACCACATCATGGACCGGGAGAAGGGCAGGGTCATCCGCACAGAAGAGAACAAACAACAGCGCTGGATCAGAGAGGCCATTGAGATCTGCAAGCGAGGCATAAAAACCATGAACAGAGACAAGGGAGCCTTCATCCTCTCTACCACCTGGAGCAGCATCTTGGCGGAGTTAACGGACAGCGGGGGGCGTGACTTGCCTTCATTCTTGTGACAGGTAAGTCACGCCCTCATGGAACATCAGCTGATAAAGACGGGCCACAAGACACCATCATGTGACACTCTGAAAAAGGCGAAAGACTTTCGTATTGTGACATCCTCAAGGCCTAAACACTCATCCGAGCAAATATAAGGTAGATTTTGTTAACCTGCCCGGAGAAAAACATCAACGAAAATAATTTGTATTTGTTTTAACCAGTTGGTGGCGCTACCACTGCGATCAAAAATAAGTTGGCAGCCGTCTTCAGGGCCTGAATATCCTCAAATGTGAAAAATTTCGAGAAGATGGATCATCTGAATCATTTTGCAGGAACTTTTGTTGCCACGGAGAATAATCAGACTCTGCGGCACCGTAATAGCCACGCCCTTCGAAGGAAAGTCACAAAAATAGGGATAGAGTAAGATCAATGTCTTGAGTCTTTTCTAGCCAATTTTCAATCGGATTTGTTAAAAGGGCACCGTGCAGTACGTCAAAATGTAAAAAATGATATTGATTGGCGCAAGGTGTATAACTGAATATAAACATATAGATGTCTTCAGGTACCGACTCTTTATGTACATGTGAAGTTTTGGATTTTTAGCAGCATGTGCAAGAGAGTTATTAAGCATTTTGTCCATTGCGGCGAAGGAAATCTTAAGTGAAAACTTCGAAGCCCCGCCCCCGTCATATAGTATTTCGGAAACAAAAAATTTTAGTCCCAGTGTTTGTCCCAGGTCTTAAGATGCTACAGACAGAATTTTAAGGCAATCAGATGAAGCCTTTAGGATCAGGGTGCAAAAGAATGACCCCTGTAAACATGCAAAAAAGGGCAAAAGTCGGACTTTCAAAAATTCATAACTCACTTCCTGTTCATATTAGACGTTAAAATATCAAATTTTTCGCCATGCCCGATGAGACTGCCAAGTTTGGTGAATTTTTGTGCATGTTTCGGGGGACAAAAATGCAATCGAACAATCGGAAAAATAATAATAATAATAATTTCTACAAAAACAATAGGGACTTCGCAGCGGTCGCTGCTCAGGCCCTAATAATAATAATAATAATAATAATAATAAAAGTAATAATATTTTCTACAAAAACAGTAGGGACCTCGCAGCCGTCGCAGCTTGGGCCCTAATAACAATTTCTAGAAAAACAATAGGGACCTCGCAGCGGTCACTGCTCGGGCCCTAATAATAATAATAATAAAAATAATAATAATTTCCACAAAAACAATGGGGACCTCGTAGCGGTCGCTGCTCGGGCCCTAATAATAATTTCTACATAAACAATAGGGACCTCGCCGCGGTCGCTGCTCGGGCCCCAATAATAATTTCTACACAAAGTCCATTGTGGTGACCCGCCCCTTTTAAGTAAATTCAAAATGGCCGACTTCCTGTAAAACCTAGCTCATTGCTCCAAGAGACTTTTTTGTAGGTCTTGGTCTTATACATACGGTGAACCCTCGCTACTTCGCGGTTCACCTTTCGCGGGTTCAGTGCTTCGCGGGTATAAAAAATATTCGGGGGCATTGTAGTTTCGCCGAGCGGCACGACGGGCGCTGGAGCGGTTAGACGGCCGGCGTGCGCCGAAGAAGAGCGTGGGTGAAGAGGAGAGTGGACGAAGAAGAGCACGTTCCCCCGGACACGATCGGTGGCGACGTTTCGCGCGGTTCGGACCGTACCAGAGCTCCGGCCGGCGTGCGTGGCAGTTAAGCCGTAGAGGAGTACCTTCCCCGGGCACGGGCGGTGCCAAGCGGCCCCTAAGTTTAACCGAATGGAAGCTCCGGAGGAGGCGGGCATGCTCGCGTCACAGTAAGCCAAAGAGGAGCACCTTCCCCGGGCACGGGCGGTTCCAAGCGGCCCCTAAGTTTAACCGAATGGAAGCTCCGGAGGAGGCGGGCATGCTCGCGTCACAGTAAGCCAAAGAGGAGCACCTTCCCCGGGCACGGGCGGTGCCAAGCGGCCCCTAAGTTTAACCGAATGGAAGCTCCGGGGCAGGAGGGCGGGCGTGTGTCACAGTAAAGCCGAATTGGAACACCTCTTCCGCCCGGGCACGAACGGAGCGCGAAGCTGTCAGTTATGAATGAATAAATGAATAAATAAATAAATAAATAAAGAATGCCACCTTTCATTTCACAGGGCACACCGGACGGCGTACCAGCAGGTAAAAGTCGGAGTAATTAAATAAATACAAAAAGAATGGCTGGGGAATAAAAAAATAATACGTTTTAATAATAATTTGGTTTTTTTGTTATAACATGAATTTCACTCTCTCTCTCTGTCTATATATATATATATATATATATATATATATATATATATATATATATATATATATATATATATATATATATTTATTTATTATATATATTGTATTTTTTTTTAAGCATTTTTGAAGGTGCGCCGCTACTTCGCGGATTTTCAGTTTTCGCGGGTGGTCTCTGTCCCCATTAACCGCGATAACCGAGGGTTCACTGTACTCCATAAAATTTACAAAAAGCAAGGTGAAACACTCAACCAGGGCTGCTTTTTTTAACATTTCTCGAGGGCCATGGCGAGCCATTTCAAAAAAGCTGCACAACTAACGTATAAAATATTGATAAATTTGCTCTGCCTGATGTGTGTGTAAAGTTTCACGAGTTGTCGTTCATATTTAGAACCTCATAATCAGCGTTGTTTTATTGCCGAACAGTGCAATGCCACTCCCACAACTTTTCACGAAAAAGGATGAATTTCGTATTGTGACATCCTCATGGCCGAAACAGTCATCCGAGCATATATGAGGGCGACCTTGTTGAGTTGCACGGAGAAAAACATCCAAGAAAATAACTTGTATTAGCTTTTACCAGTTGGTGGCGCTACTACTACGATGAAAAATAAGTTGGTAGATGTCTTCAGGGCTGAAGTATCCTCAAATGTGTACAACTTCGAGAAGATAGGATCATCTGAGTCATGTTGCCGGAGCTTTTGTTGCCACAAAGTACAATCGGATTTTTCAGCACCGTAATAGCCACGCCTTTTGCCAAAACGTCACAAAATTCGGCAGAGAGTAAGATCATTGTCTTGAGTCTTTTCTGACTAATTTTCAGTCGGATTCGTCAAAAGGGCACCGTGCAGTACGTGAAAATTAAAATAAAAACACATTTTTGATTCCACTTGGCGGCGCTGTGTGTATAACAAAATAATAACATTAAGATGTCTTCAGGTCGGGACGTTTTATTTACAGGTGAAGGTTTGGATTTTTAGGAGCATGTGCAGGGGCGTTATTAAGCATTCATTTATTTGTATTAGGTTCATTTTGTCTTCTTATTATTGATATTTGACTGATTCATTAAAAGCAGACAATTATGTTTTAGGTTAATTTTTTACCTGACATGTTTCGGCGAGTCTTTCGCCTTCTTCAGAGTGTCGCATGATGGTGTCTTGAGACCCGTCTTTATCAGCTGATGTTCCATGAGGGTGTGACTTACCTGTCAAAAAAATGAAAAATCAGAGCAGTAAAAGAACAAGCACAACATGAACATTACAAATCAGCAATCACTAACCACTGCAAAAGGGAAAACCACATCATGGACCGGGAGAAGGGCAGGGTCATCCGCACCGAAGAGAACAAACAACAGCGCTGGATCAGAGAGGCCATTGAGATCTGCAAGCGAGGCATAAAAACCATGAACAGAGACAAGGGAGCCTTCATCCTCTCTACCACCTGGAGCAGCATCTTGGCGGAGTGAACGGACAGCGGGGGGCGTGACTTGCCTTCATTCTTGTGACAGGTAAGTCACGCCCTCATGGAACATCAGCTGATAAAGACGGGCCACAAGACACCATCATGTGACACTCTGAAGAAGGCGAAAGACTTTCGTATTGTGACATCCTCAAGTCCTAAACACTCATCCGAGCAAATATAAGGTAGATTTTGTTAACCTGCCCGGAGAAAAACATCAACGAAAATAATTTGTATTTGTTTTAACCAGTTGGTGGCGCTACCACTGCGATCAAAAATAAGTTGGCAGCCGTCTTCAGGGCCTGAATATCCTCAAATGTGAAAAAGTTCAAGAAGATGGATCATCTGAATCATTTTGCAGGAACTTTTGTTGCCACGGAGAATAATCAGACTCTGCGGCACCGTAATAGCCACGCCCTTCGAAGGAAAGTCACAAAAATAGGGATAGAGTAAGATCAATGTCTTGAGTCTTTTCTAGCCAATTTTCAATCGGATTCGTTAAAAGGGCACCGTGCAGTACGTCAAAATGTAAAAAATGATATTGATTGGCGCAAGGTGTATAACTGAATATAAACATATAGATGTTTTCAGGTACCGACTCTTTATGTACATGTGAAGTTTTGGATTTTTAGCAGCATGTGCAGAGAGTTATTAAGCATTTTGTCCATTGCGGCGAAGGAAATCTTAAGTGAAAACTTCGAAGCCCCGCCCCCGTCATATAGTATTTCGGAAACAAAAAATTTTAGCCCCAGTGTTGGTCCCAGGTCTTAAGATGCTACAGACAGAATTTTAAGGCAATCAGATGAAGCCTTTAGGATCAGGGTGCAAAAGAATGACCCCTGTAAACATGCAAAAAAGGGCAAAAGTCGGACTTTCAAAAATTCATAACTCACTTCCTATTCATATTAGACATTAAAATATCACATTTTTCGCCATGCCCGATGAGACTGCCAAGTTTGGTGAATTTTTGTGCATGTTTCGGGGGTCAAAAATGCAATCGAACAATCGGAAAAATAATAATAATAATAATTTCTACAAAAACAATAGGGACTTCGCAGCGGTCGCTGCTCAGGCCCTAATAATAATAATAATAATAAGAGAAGATAAGATAAGATGTCCTTTATTAGTCCCACAATGGGGGCCAAGGCGAGCAGTGGCGACGGGTCGTCGGATGCTGCCGCGGCCAGAGCGGGGCGCGGTGGTGGGTCCTCGTGCGTCGCCGAGACTGAGGCGTGACGCGGCGGCGGACCGTCGTCCATCGCGGGCACCGGAACCGGGAGCGGCGGCTGGTCGTCGACCCCTGCCGAGACAAGAATGTGGAGCGGCGGTGAGTCGCCGTCCACCGCCGAGGCAGAAACCAGGAGCGGCCGTGGGTCGTCGAGCGCTGCCGGAGCCAAGGCGAGCAGTGGCGACGGGTCGTCGGATGCTGCCGAGGCCAGAGCGGGGTGCGATGGTGGGTCGTCGTGCGTCGCCGAGGCTGAGGCGTGACTCGGCGGCGGACCGTCGTCCATCGCAGGCACCGGGACCGGGAGCGGCGGCGCTTCATCAGGCGCCGCTGGGACCGATACGGCAGGCGACTGCTCGTCGTCCACCACGGGTGCAGGGACCGGGAGTGACGGCTGCGGGCCGTGTTCTGCCAAAACGTGAGCTTGGAGCGGAGGCAAGGCGTGCCCCACCGGAACATGGGCTTGGGACGGACGCACAACGTGCTCCGCCGGAACGTGAGCTTGGGACGGACGCGCAGCGTGCTCCTCCTGAACGTGAACCTGGGTCGGAAGCAGGGTGTGCTTCCCCTGAACGTGGACTTGGGACGGACGCACAACGTGCTCCGCCTGAACGTGAGCTTGGGACGGACGCACAGCGTGCTCCGCCTGAACGTGAGCTTGGGACGGACGCACAGCGTGCTCCGCCTGAACGTGAACTAGGGACGGACGCCGGACGGGCTCCGCGTGAACGTGAACTTGGGTCGGGGGCAGGATGTGCTCCGCCTGAACGTGAACTTGGTTCGGGCGCACAGCGTGCTCCGCTGGATCGGGAGCTGGGATCGCCATTGGGGCCCCGGGACGGGGCTCGGCCGCTGACGGGGAGCCGGGACACGGCTCAGCAGCTGGCGGGAGCCGGGACTGGGCTCAGCAGCTGGCGGGGAGCCGGGACTGGGCTCAGCAGCTGGCGGGGAGCCGGGACTGGGCTCAGCAGCTGGCGGGGAGCCGGGACTGGGCTCAGCAGCTGGCGGGGAGCCGGGACTGGGCTCAGCAGCTGGCGGGGAGCCGGGACTGGGCTCAGCAGCTGGCGGGAAGCCGGGACTGGGCTCAGCAGCTGGCGGGGAGCCGGGACAGGGCTCAGCAGCTGGCGGGGAGCCGGGACAGGGCTCAGCAGCTGGCGGGGAGCCGGGACAGGGCTCAGCAGCTGGCGGGGAGCCGGGACAGGGCTCAGCAGCTGGCGGGGAGCCGGGACAGGGCTCAGCAGCTGGCGGGGAGCCGGGACAGGGCTCAGCAGCTGGCGGGGAGCCGGAACGGGGCTCGGCCGCCTTCGAGGAGTCGGCACGGGACTCTGGAGGCTGCGGCTCGCATGGAGGCGGCGGGGTCCGTGCAGCGGGAGCTGCATTGGTCACTGCTGCAGGCGTGGAGGCGACAGCGGGCCGGGTGCAGCAGTCGATCCGGGCACAGCCGAACCGGGAACCCTGATCCCTGTCAGCCTGCCGCCATAGGGAATCAGGAAAACGGGAGACCTGAGGGACCGTGACTGCGGGGGCTGGTGAACGCGAGCTAGGAGAAGCCAGGGGAGCGTGATCCGGTGCTGAAACTGATGGTGAACGATGTGCGCGACGTGACCGTGACTTCCGGGATTTGGGACGTGAAGCGCGCGAGGGGGAGTGGGAGGTGGTCGCGAAAAACTCAAATGGCTCGGGGGGAGGAGGGTGACGGCTCAAAAATAACTCTGCGTTGCGCTGAGCGACTAAGAGAGTGGCAATATATTCAAAATCATAGTCGTGATCTGGATCGGAAAAAATGTGAGGGGCAAGGTGCTCAAAATCAAACTCGTGACCGGACTTACTCGAACCGTGAGGGGGTGAAAGGGCTTGGTGCTCAAAATCGTCCTCGTAATCCGAATCTATGATCAGGTGAGGGGGTATGACAGGCTGGTAATCGGTGCTGTAATCGGGGGGCAAAAGGGGAGAAACAGACGTCGAGCGGAAAATGGAACCTACTTGAAGGACACGGGGTTGGTCGGCAGGCTGAGGGGGGTTGTCCGTCCGGCGGCGTCATGAGCCTCTCGCTGGGTCCTTCTTTGGTCGGGTCATTCTGTCAGGACTCGCCGGTCGGCGAGGAGGAGGTGGACCCAAAAGGCGAGGAGGCAGAGAGGTCAGAAACATGAAGGGAATTTATTAACTGAAACAACCAGGGCAAACAATGTGGCAGGGTGAAAAATAACAAAAGACAAACTTAACGTGACCAGACTGGGAGGCAGGGCGAGGAACAACACTGAAAGACGGGAACGAAGAGGGGAACCAGAGCATGAACATGAACAAGGAGCAGAACGTGAACAAAGGTGGTCGTGGCTGTCCGTGATTTTCGGCAATGACCCGACACTGGGTTGAGAGCATGGAAGGCTTAAGTAGTCCGGTAATCAGGGGAGCAGATGGGGAGCAGGTGTGTGATCGTTGATGAGGAGCAGGTGCGTGGCTGGTGAGGGCGAGGTGCTGAGGGGAAACGCCCCTGCTCAGCTGATCAAAACAGACAGGAAAAGGCACATGGCAGGAAGGAGGGGAGAAAATAACAACAAAAACAATAACAAAAACCGCATGCATATGAAAACAATAACAAAAGGCTGTCATGCCCGACGCGGATCATGACAAGCACAACATGAACATTACAAATCAGCAATCACTGACCACTGCAAAAGGGAAAACCACATCATGGACCGGGAGAAGGGCAGGGTCATCCGCACCGAAGAGAACGAACAACAGCGCTGGATCAGAGAGGCCATTGAGATCTGCAAGCGAGGCATAAAAACCATGAACAGAGACAAGGGAGCCTTCATCCTCTCTACCACCTGGAGCAGCATCTTGGCGGAGTGAACGGACAGCGGGGGGCGTGACTTGCCTTCATTCTTGTGACAGGTAAGTCACGCCCTCATGGAACATCAGCTGATAAAGACGGGTCACAAGACACCATCATGTGACACTCTGAAGAAGGCGAAAGACTTTCGTATTGTGACATCCTCAAGGCCTAAACACTCATCCGAGCAAATATAAGGTAGATTTTGTTAACCTGCCCGGAGAAAAAAATCAACGAAAATAATTTGTATTTGTTTTAACCAGTTGGTGGCGCTACCACTGCGATCAAAAATAAGTTGGCAGCCGTCTTCAGGGCCTGAATATCCTCAAATGTGAAAAATTTCGAGAAGATGGATCATCTGAATCATTTTGCAGGAACTTTTGTTGCCACGGAGAATAATCAGACTCTGCGGCACCGTAATAGCCACGCCCTTCGAAGGAAAGTCACAAAAATAGGGATAGAGTAAGATCAATGTCTTGAGTCTTTTCTAGCCAATTTTCAATCGGATTCGTTAAAAGGGCACCGTGCAGTACGTCAAAATGTAAAAAATGATATTGATTGGCGCAAGGTGTATAACAGAATATAAACATATAGATGTCTTCAGGTACCGACTCTTTATGTACATGTGAAGTTTTGGATTTTTAGCAGCATGTGCAGGAGAGTTATTAAGCATTTTGTCCATTGCGGCGAAGGAAATCTTAAGTGAAAACTTTGAAGCCCCGCCCCCGTCATATAGTATTTCGGAAACAAAAGATTTTAGCCCCAATTTTAGCCCCAGTGTTTGTCCCAGGTCTTAAGATGCTACAGACAGAATTTTAAGGCAATCAGATGAAGCCTTTAGGATCAGGGTGCAAAAGAATGACCCCTGTAAACATGCAAAAAAGGGCAAAAGTCGGACTTTCAAAAATTCATAACTCACTTCCTGTTCATATTAGACGTTAAAATATCAAATTTTTCGCCATGCCCGATGAGACTGCCAAGTTTGGTGAATTTTTGTGCATGTTTCGGGGGTCAAAAATGCAATCGAACAATCGGAAAAATAATAATAATAATAATTTCTACAAAAACAATAGGGACTTCGCAGCGGTCGCTGCTCAGGCCCTAATAATAATAATAATAATAATAATAATAAAAGTAATAATATTTTCTACAAAAACAATAGGGACCTCGCAGCCGTCGCAGCTTGGGCCCTAATAACAATTTCTAGAAAAACAATAGGGACCTCGCAGCGGTCACTGCTCGGGCCCTAATAATAATAATAATAATAATTTCCACAAAAACAATGGGGACCTCGTAGCGGTCGCTGCTCGGGCCCTAATAATAATTTCTACATAAACAATAGGGACCTCGCCGCGGTCGCTGCTCGGGCCCCAATAATAATTTCTACACAAAGTCCATTGTGGTGACCCGCCCCCTTTTAAGTAAATTCAAAATGGCCGACTTCCTGTAAAACCTAGCTTATTGCTCCAAGAGACTTTTTTGTAGGTCTTGGTCTTATACATACAGTGAACCCTCGCTACTTCGCGGTTCACCTTTCGCGGGTTCAGTGCTTCGCGGGTATAAAAAATATTCGGGGGCATTGTAGTTTCGCCGAGCGGCACGACGGGGCGCTGGAGCGGTTAGACGGCCGGCGTGCGCCGAAGAAGAGCGTGGGCGAAGAGGAGAGTGGACGAAGAAGAGCACGTTCCCCCGGACACGATCGGTGACGACGTTTCGCGCGGTTCGGACCGTACCAGAGCTCCGGCCGGCGTGCGTGGCAGTTAAGCCGTAGAGGAGCACCTTCCCCGGGCACGGGCGGTGCCAAGCGGCCCCTAAGTTTAACCGAATGGAAGCTCCGGAGGAGGAGGGCATGCTCGCGTCACAGTAAGCCGAAGAGGAGCACCTTCCCCGGGCACGGGCGGTTCCAAGCGGCCCCTAAGTTTAACCGAATGGAAGCTCCGGAGGAGGAGGGCATGCTCGCGTCACAGTAAGCCGAAGAGGAGCACCTTCGCCGGGCACGGGCGGTTCCAAGCGGCCCCTAAGTTTAACCGAATGGAAGCTCCGGAGGAGGAGGGCATGCTCGCGACACAGTAAGCCGAAGAGGAGCACCTTCCCCGGGCACGGGCGGTGCCAAGCGGCCCCTAAGTTTAACCGAATGGAAGCTCCGGGGGAGGAGGGCGGGCGTGTGTCACAGTTAAGCCGAATTGGAACACCTCTTCCGCCCGGGCACGAACGGAGCGCGAAGCTGTCAGTTATGAATGAATAAATGAATAAATAAATAAATAAATAAAGAATGCCACCTTTCATTTCACAGGGCACACCGGACGGCGTACCAGCAGGTAAAAGTCGGAGTAATTAAATAAATACAAAAAGAATGGCTGGGGAATAAAAAAATAATACGTTTTAATAATAATTTGGTTTTTTTGTTATAACATGAATTTCACTCTCTCTCTCTCTCCTCGTATATATATATATATATATATATATATATATAAATATATATATATATATATATATTTATATATTTATTATATATATTGTATTTTTTTTTAAGCATTTTTGAAGGTGCGCCGCTACTTCGCGGATTTTCAGTTTTTGCGGGTGGTCTCGGTCCCCATTATAATATAATAATAATAATATAATATTCCCTTTATTAGTCCCACAATGGGGAAATTTGAGATTCTAACCCAGGCCTCGTGGGGAGACTGGGTCCTGAACGCGGCGCCTTAGACCACTCGGCCATCCTGGCAGCCATAATAATACTAATATTCCCTTTATTAGTCCCACAATGGGGAAATTTGAGATTCGAACCCAGGCCTCGTGGGGAGACTGGGTCCTGAACGCGGCGCCTTAGACCACTCGGCCATCCTGGCAGCCAAAGAAATCATGCGAGGCACATCAGGTGGGGATCGAACCCGCGCCGATAATACGTGCTTGCACTGCAATTCTTGTCATTGACCATTCGACCATTTTAACATTAACCGCGATAACCGAGGGTTCACTGTACTCCATAAAATTTACAAAAAGCGAGGTGAAACACTCAACCAGGGCTGCTTTTTTGAACATTTCTCGAGGGCCATGGCGAGCCATTTCAAAAAAGCTGCACAACTAACGTATAAAATATTGATAAATTTGCTCTGCCTGATGTGTGTGTAAAGTTTCACGAGTTGTCGTTCATATTTAGAACCTCATAATCAGCGTTGTTTTATTGCCGAACAGTGCAATGCCACTCCCACAACTTTTCACGAAAAAGGATGAATTTCGTATTGTGACATCCTCATGGCCGAAACAGTCATCCGAGCATATATGAGGGCGACCTTGTTGAGTTGCACGGAGAAAAACATCCAAGAAAATAATTTGTATTAGCTTTTACCAGTTGGTGGCGCTACTACTACGATGAAAAATAAGTTGGTAGATGTCTTCAGGGCTGAAGTATCCTCAAATGTGTACAACTTCGAGAAGATAGGATCATCTGAGTCATGTTGCCGGAGCTTTTGTTGCCACAAAGTACAATCGGACTTTTCAGCACCGTAATAGCCACGCCTTTTGCCAAAACGTCACAAAACTCGGCAGAGAGTAAGATCATTGTCTTGAGTCTTTTCTGACTAATTTTCAGTCGGATTCGTCAAAAGGGCACGGTGCAGTACGTGAAAATTAAAATAAAAACAAATTTTTGATTCCACTTGGCGGCGCTGTGTGTATAACAAAATAATAACATTAAGATGTCTTCAGGTCGGGACATTTTATTTACAGGTGAAGGTTTGGATTTTTAGGAGCATGTGCAGGGGAGTTATTAAGCATTCATTTATTTGTATTAGGTTCATTTTGTCTTCTTATTATTGATATTTGACAGATTCATTAAAAGCAGACAATTATGTTTTCGGTAAATTTTTTACCTGACATGTTTCGGCGAGTCTTTCGCCTTCTTCAGAGTGTCGCATGATGGTGTCTTGAGACCCGTCTTTATCAGCTGATGTTCCATGAGGGTGTGACTTACCTGTCAAAAAAATGAAAAATCAGAGCAGTAAAAGAACAAGCACAACATGAACATTACAAATCAGCAATCACTGACCACTGCAAAAGGGAAAACCACATCATGGACCGGGAGAAGGGCAGGGTCATCCGCACAGAAGAGAACAAACAACAGCGCTGGATCAGAGAGGCCATTGAGATCTGCAAGCAAGGCATAAAAACCATGAACAGAGACAAGGGAGCCTTCATCCTCTCTACCACCTGGACCAGCATCTTGGCGGAGTTAACGGACAGCGGGGGGCGTGACTTGCCTTCATTCTTGTGACAGGTAAGTCACGCCCTCATGGAACATCAGCTGATAAAGACGGGCCACAAGACACCATCATGTGACACTCTGAAGAAGGCGAAAGACTTTCGTATTGTGACATCCTCAAGGCCTAAACACTCATCCGAGCAAATATAAGGTAGATTTTGTTAACCTGCCCGGAGAAAAACATCAACGAAAATAATTTGTATTTGTTTTAACCAGTTGGTGGCGCTACCACTGCGATCAAAAATAAGTTGGCAGCCGTCTTCAGGGCCTGAATATCCTCAAATGTGAAAAATTTCGAGAAGATGGATCATCTGAATCATTTTGCAGGAACTTTTGTTGCCACGGAGAATAATCAGACTCTGCGGCACCGTAATAGCCACGCCCTTCGAAGGAAAGTCACAAAAATAGGGATAGAGTAAGATCAATGTCTTGAGTCTTTTCTAGCCAATTTTCAATCGGATTCGTTAAAAGGGCACCGTGCAGTACGTCAAAATGTGAAAAATGATATTTATTGGCGCAAGGTGTATAACTGAATATAAACATATAGATGTCTTCAGGTACCGACTCTTTATGTACATGTGAAGTTTTGGATTTTTAGCAGCATGTGCAAGAGAGTTATTAAGCATTTTGTCCATTGCGGCGAAGGAAATCTTAAGTGAAAACTTCGAAGCCCCGCCCCCGTCATATTGTATTTCGGAAACAAAAAGTTTTAGCCCCAGTGTTTGTCCCAGGTCTTAAGATGCTACAGACAGAATTTTAAGGCAATCAGATGAAGCCTTTAGGATCAGGGTGCAAAAGAATGACCCCTGTAAACATGCAAAAAAGGGCAAAAGTCGGACTTTCAAAAATTCATAACTCACTTCCTGTTCATATTAGACGTTTAAAATATCAAATTTCTCGCCATGCCCGATGAGACTGCCAAGTTTGGTGAGTTTTTGTGCATGTTTCGGGGGTCAAAAATGCAATCGAACAATCGGAAAAATAATAATAATAATAATTTCTACAAAAACAACAGGGACTTCGCAGCGGTCGCTGCTCAGGCCCTAATAATAATAATAATAATAAAAGTAATAATATTTTCTACAAAAACAATAGGGACCTCGCAGCCGTCGCAGCTCGGGCCCTAATAACAATTTCTAGAAAAACAATAGGGACCTCGCAGCGGTCACTGCTCGGGCCCTAATAATAATAATAATAATAATTTCTACAAAAACAATAGGGACCTCGCCGCGGTCGCTGCTCGGGCCCCAATTATAATTTCTACACAAAGTCCATTGTGGTGACCCGCCCCCTTTTAAGTAAATTCAAAATGGCCGACTTCCTGTAAAACCTAGCTCATTGCTCCAAGAGACTTTTTTGTAGGTCTTGGTCTTATACATACAGTGAACCCTCGCTACTTGGCGGTTCACCTTTCGCGGGTTCAGTGCTTCGCGGGTCTAAAAAATATTCGGGGGCATTGTAGTTTCGTCGAGCGGCACGACGGGGCGCTGGAGCGGTTAGACGGCCGGTGTGCGCCGAAGAAGAGCGTGGGCGAAGAGGAGAGTGGACGAAGAAGAGCACGTTCCCCCGGACACGATCGGTGGCGACGTTTCGCGCGGTTCGGACAGTACCAGAGCTCCGGCCGGCGTGCGTGGCAGTTAAGCCGTAGAGGAGAACCTTCCCCGGGCACGGGCGGTGCCAAGCGGCCCCTAAGTTTAACCGAATGGAAGCTCCGGAGGAGGAGGGCATGCTCGCGTCACAGTAAGCCGAAGAGGAGCACCTTCCCCGGGCACGGGCGATTCCAAGCGGCCCCTAAGTTTAACCGAATGGAAGCTCCGGAGGAGGAGGGCATGCTCGCGTCACAGTAAGCCGAAGAGGAGCACCTTCCCCGGGCACGGGCGGTGCCAAGCGGCCCCTAAGTTTAACCGAATGGAAGCTCCGGGGGAGGAGGGCGGGTGTGTGTCACAGTTAAGCCGAATTGGAGCACCTCTTCCGCCCGGGCACGAGCGGAGCGCGAAGCTGTCAGTTATGAATGTATAAAAGAATAAATAAATAAATGAATAAAGAATGCCACCTTTCATTTCACAGGGCACACCGGACGGCGTACCAGCAGATAAAAGTCGGAGTAATTAAATAAATACAAAAAGAATGGCTGGGGAATAAAAAAATAATACGTTTTAATAATAATTTGGTTTTTTTGTTATAACATGAATTTCACTCTCTCTCTCCCCGTATATATATATATATATATATATATATATATATATATATATATTTATATATTTATTATATATATTGTATATTTTTTTAAGCATTTTTGAAGGTGCGCCGCTACTTCGCGGATTTTCAGTTTTCGCGGGTGGTCTCTGTCCCCATTAACCGCGATTACCGAGGGTTCACTGTACTCCATAAAATGTACAAAAAGCGAGGTGAAACACTCAACCAGGGCTGCTTTTTTTAACATTTCTCGAGGGCCATGGCGAGCCATTTCAAAAAAGCTGCACAACTAACGTATAAAATATTGATAAATTTGCTCGGCCTGATGTGTGTGTAAAGTTTCACGAGTTGTCGTTCATATTTAGAACCTCATAATCAGCGTTGTTTTATTGCCGAACAGTGCAATGCCACTCCCACAACTTTACACGAAAAAGGACGAATTTCGTATTGTGACATCCTCATGGCCGAAACAGTCATCCGAGCATATATGAGGGCGACCTTGTTGAGTTGCACGGAGAAAAACATCCAAGAAAATAACTTGTATTAGCTTTTACCAGTTGGTGGCGCTACTACTACGATGAAAAATAAGTTGGTAGATGTCTTCAGGGCTGAAGTATCCTCAAATGTGTACAACTTCGAGAAGATAGGATCATCTGAGTCATGTTGCCGGAGCTTTTGTTGCCACAGAGTACAATCTGACTTTTCAGCACCGTAATAGCCACGCCTTTTGCCAAAACGTCACAAAATTCGGCAGAGAGAAAGATCATTGTCTTGAGTCTTTTCTGACTAATTTTCAGTCGGATTTGTCAAAAGGGCACCGTGCAGGATGTGAAAATTAAAATAAAAACACATTTTTGATTCCACTTGGCGGCGCTGTGTGTATAACAAAATAATAACATTAAGATGTCTTCAGGTCGGGACGTTTTATTTACAGGTGAAGGTTTGGATTTTCAGGAGCATGTGCAGGGGAGTTATTAAGCATTCATTTATTTGTATTAGGTTCATTTTGTCTTCTTATTATTGATATTTGACTGATTCATTAAAAGCAGACAATTATGTTTTTGGTTAATTTTTTACCTGACATGTTTCGGCGAGTCTTTCGCCTTCTTCAGAGTGTCGCATGATGGTGTCTTGAGACCCGTCTTTATCAGCTGATGTTCCATGAGGGTGTGACTTACCTGTCAAAAAAATGAAAAATCAGAGCAGTAAAAGAACAAGCACAACATGAACATTACAAATCAGCAATCACTGACCACTGCAAAAGGGAAAACCACATCATGGACCGGGAGAAGGGCAGGGTCATCCGCACCGAAGAGAACAAACAACAGCGCTGGATCAGAGAGGCCATTGAGATCTGCAAGCGAGGCATAAAAACCATGAACAGAGACAAGGGAGCCTTCATCCTCTCTACCACCTAGAGCAGCATCTTGGCGGAGTGAATGGACAGCGGGGGGTGTGACTTGCCTTCATTCTTGTGACAGGTAAGTCACGCCCTCATGGAACATCAGCTGATAAAGACGGGTCACAAGACACCATCATGTGACACTCTGAAGAAGGCGAAAGACTTTCGTATTGTGACATCCTCAAGGCCTAAACACTCATCCGAGCAAATATAAGGTAGATTTTGTGAACCTGCCCGGAGAAAAACATCAACGAAAATAATTTGTATTTGTTTTAACCAGTTGGTGGCGCTACCACTGCGATCAAAAATAAGTTGGCAGCCGTCTTCAGGGCCTGAATATCCTCAAATGTGAAAAATTTCGAGAAGATGGATCATCTGAATCATTTTGCAGGAACTTTTGTTGCCACGGAGAATAATCAGACTCTGCGGCACCGCAATAGCCACGCCCTTCGAAGGAAAGTCACAAAAATAGGGATAGAGTAAGATCAATGTCTTGAGTATTTTCTAGCCAATTTTCAATCGGATTCGTTAAAAGGGCACCGTGCAGTACGTCAAAATGTAAAAAATGTTATTGATTGGCGCAAGGTGTATAACAGAAGATAAACATATAGATGTCTTCAGGTACCGACTCTTTATGTACATGTGAAGTTTTGGATTTTTAGCAGCATGTGCAGGAGAGTTATTAAGCATTTTGTCCATTGCGGCGAAGGAAATCTTAAGTGAAAACTTTGAAGCCCCGCCCCCGTCATATAGTATTTCGGAAACAAAAGATTTTAGCCCCAGTGTTTGTCCCAGGTCTTAAGATGCTACAGACAGAATTTTAAGGCAATCAGACGAAGCCTTTAGGATCAGGGTGCAAAAGAATGACCCCTGTAAACATGCAAAAAAGGGCAAAAGTCGGACTTTCAAAAATTCATAACTCACTTCCTGTTCATATTAGACGTTAAAATATCAAATTTCTCGCCATGCCCGATGAGACTGCCAAGTTTGGTGAGTTTTTGTGCATGTTTCGAGGTCAAAAATGCGATCGTACAATCGGAAAAATAATAATAATAATAATTTCTACAAAAACAACAGGGACTTCGCAGCGGTCGCTGCTCAGGCCCTAATAATAATAATAATAATAATAATAAAAGTAATGATATTTTCTACAAAAACAATAGGGACCTCGCAGCCGTCGCAGCTCGGGCCCTAATAACAATTTCTAGAAAAACAATAGGGACCTCGCAGCGGTCACTGCTCGGGCCCTAATAATAATAATAATAATAATTTCCACAAAAACAATGGGGACCTCGTAGCGGTCGCTGCTCGGGCCCTAATAATAATTTCTACATAAACAATAGGGACCTCGCCGCGGTCGCTGCTCGGGCCCCAATAATAATTTCTACACAAAGTCCATTGTGGTGACCCGCCCCTTTTAAGTAAATTCAAAATGGCCGACTTCCTGTAAAACCTAGCTCATTGCTTCAAGAGACTTTTTTGTAGGTCTTGGTCTTATACATACAGTGAACCCTCGCTACTTCGCGGTTCACCTTTCGCGGGTTCAGTGCTTCGCGGGTATAAAAAATATTCGGGGGCATTGTAGTTTCGCCGAGCGGCACGACGGGCGCTGGAGCGGTTAGACGGCCGGCGTGCGCCGGAGAAGAGCGTGGGCGAAGAGGAGAGTGGACGAAGAAGAGCACGTTCCCCCGGACACGATCGGTGGCGACGTTTCGCGCGGTTCGGACCGTACCAAGGCTCCGGCCGGCGTGCGTGGCAGTTAAGCCGTAGAGGAGCACCGTCCCCGGGCACGGGCGGTGCCAAGCGGCCCCTAAGTTTAACCGAATGGAAGCTCCGGAGGAGGAGGGCATGCTCGCGTCACAGTAAGCCGAAGAGGAGCACCTTCCCCAGGCACGGGCGGTTCCAAGCGGCCCCTAAGTTTAACCAAATGGAAGCTCCGGAGGAGGAGGGCATGCTCGCGTCACAGTAAGCCGAAGAGGAGCACCTTTGCCGGGCACGGGCGGTTCCAAGCGGCCCCTAAGTTTAACCGAATGGAAGCTCCGGAGGAGGCGGGCATGCTCGCGTCACAGTAAGCCGAAGAGGAGCACCTTCCCCGGGCACGGGCGGTGCCAAGCGGCCCCTAAGTTTAACCGAATGGAAGCTCCGGGGGAGGAGGGCGGGCGTGTGTCACAGTTAAGCCGAATTGGAACACCTCTTCCGCCCGGACACGAACGGAGCGCGAAGCTGTCAGTTATGAATGAATAAATGAATAAATAAATAAATAATTAAAGAATGCCACCTTTCATTTCACAGGGAACACCGGACGGCGTACCAGCTGGTAAAAGTCGGAGTAATTAAATAAATACAAAAAGAATGGCTGGGGAATAAAAAAATAATACGTTTTAATAATAATTTGGTTTTTTTGTTATAACATGAATTTCACTCTCTCTCTCTCTCTCTCCCCGTATATATATATATATATATATATATATATATATATATTTATTATATATATTGTATTTTCTTTTAAGCATTTTTGAAGGTGCGCCGCTACTTCGCGGATTTTCAGTTTCCGCGGGTGGTCTCGGTCCCCATTAACCGCGATAACCGAGGGTTCACTGTACTCCATAAAATTTACAAAAAGCGAGGTGAAACACTCAACCAGGGCTGCTTTTTTGAACATTTCTCGAGGGCCATGGCGAGCCATTTCAAAAAAGCTGCACAACTAACGTATAAAATATTGATAAATTTGCTCTGCCTGATGTGTGTGTCAAGTTTCACGAGTTGTCGTTCATATTTAGAACCTCATAATCAGCGTTGTTTTATTGCCAAACAGTGCAATGCCACTCCCACAACTTTTCACGAAAAAGGATGAATTTCGTATTGTGACATCCTCATGGCCGAAACAGTCCTCCGAGCATATATGAGGGCGACCTTGTTGAGTTGCACGGAGAAAAACATCCAAGAAAATAACTTGTATTAGCTTTTACCAGTTGGTGGCGCTACTACTACGATGAAAAATAAGTTGGTAGATGTCTTCAGGGCTGAAGTATCCTCAAATGTGTACAACTTCGAGAAGATAGGATCATCTGAGTAATGTTGCCGGAGCTTTTGTTGCCACAGAGTACAATCGGACTTTTCAGCACCGTAATAGCCACGCCTTTTGCCAAAACGTCACAAAATTCGGCAGAGAGTAAGTGAGTCTTTTCTGACTAATTTTCAGTCGGATTCGTCAAAAGGGCACCGTGCAGTACGTGAAAATTAAAATAAAAACAAATTTTTGATTCCACTTGGCGGCGCTGTGTGTATAACAAAATAATAACATTAAGATGTCTTCAGGTCGGGACGTTTTATTTACAGGTGAAGGTTTGGATTTTTAGGAGCATGTCCAGGGGAGTTATTAAGCATTCATTTATTTGTATTAGGTTCATTTTGTCTTCTTATTATTGATATTTGACTGATTCATTAAAAGCAGACAATTATGTTTTAGGTTAATTTTTTACCTGACATGTTTCGGCGAGTCTTTCGCCTTCTTCAGAGTGTCGCATGATGGTGTCTTGAGACCCGTCTTTATCAGCTGATGTTCCATGAGGGTGTGACTTACCTGTCAAAAAAATTAAAAAATCAGAGCAGTAAAAGAACAAGCACAACATGAACATTACAAATCAGCAATCACTGACCACTGCAAAAGGGAAAACCACATCATGGACTGGGAGAAGGGCAGGGTCATCCGCACCGGAGAGAACAAACTACAGCGCTGGATCAAAGAAGCAATTGAGATCTGCAAGCGAGGCATAAAAACCATGAACAGAGACAAGGGAGCCTTCATCCTCTCTACCACCTGGAGCAGCATCTTGGCGGAGTGAACGGACAGCGGGGGGCGTGACTTGCCTTCATTCTTGTGACAGGTAAGGCACGCCTTCATGGAACATCAGCTGATGAAGACTGGTCACAAGACACCATCACAGGGTTCGAAGTTAACTTTAAAAACTGCTTCCCCATAGGGCAAGTGCCACTAAAATTTGCCTTGCCCGAGTGGCCAAATTACTTGCCCAACTAGGGCAAGTGACAATTTTTTTTCTCTTGCCCTGAGTGACTTTTTGTATGACAAAGTGTCTAATTACAAATTGCATGAATTTTTTGTTCGGACAGTTCCCGCCTAGAAAGAATTAAAAATACGTTACAATCATAAGTGTTGCTTATATAAAAATGTATCATGTATTAACACATTAATTAGGTGTCTGCTGACCCAGGATTATGTTATTGTTATGTTATGTTATATATCAAAGAGAATGTGGAATGACACTGAACGATGGAAGGTGGAAGGATGTGGAAAGATCGTGAATGACATTGAATGATTTGGAATGACACTGAAAGATTTTGAATAATACTGAATGACACTGAATGAAGTAAAACTCTCTGGGAACGGGCCAATTCAAGATAGCTGCCGCACTGTGGGGGAGGCTTTGGTACCAAATTTGGAAAGAGACCCAAACGGTTGGGTCCATTTTATATCAGTGTGGGGGTGAAACGTTGGTCTTGGCGGAGCTGTCTGAATATTGGAGAAGTGAGAAGACAAAGTAAAACAGAACAATTAAAATCACTCTTCAAATACATATTGTTTGGTAAGCAGAGCATGATTTACAGCTCACCATTTTATTGCATGCACCAAGCATGTTATACATTTTTCTGTCCACGGGATGGCGTAGTCAAGAAAAATGAAGCATCTCGAAGCCCATTCGTGTGTGAAGTATTTCCCTGCAGGGCTTGGCTGCTTTATGGGGCTTCATTTTGCCATCACTAGTTTTAGATTGTTTTAATTTTTGAAAGAGCATTTTCATTTTACAGTGAACCCTCGCTACTTCGCGGTTCACCTTTCGCGGGTTCAGTGCTTCGCGGGTCTAAAAAATATTCGGGGGCATTGTAGTTTCGCCGAGCGGCACGACGGGGCGCTGGAGCTGTTAGACGGCCGGCATGCGCCGAAGAAGAGCGTGGGCGAAGAGGAGAGTGGACGAAGAAGAGCACGTTCCCCCGGGCACGATTTGGGGTGACGTTTCGCGCGGTTCGGACCGTACCAGAGCTCCGGCCAGCGTGCGTGGCAGTTAAGCCGAAGAGGAACAACTTCCGCCCGGGCACTAGCGGGGCGACATTTCGCTCTGTTCGGGAGCGTACGAGAGCTCCGGAGGAGGCCGGCCGGCGTGCGTGGCAGTTAAGCCGAAGAGGAGCACCTTCCCCGGGCACGGGCGGTGTCAAGCGGCCCCTAAGTTTAACCGAATGGAAGCTCCGGAGGAGGAGGGCATGCTCGCGTCACAGTTAAGCCGAAGAGAAGCACCTTCCCCGGGCACGGGCGGTGCCAAACGGCCCTTAAGTTTAACCGAATGGAAGCTCCGGGGGAGGAGGGCGGGCGTGTGTCACAGTTAAGCCGAATAGGAGCACCTTCCCCGGGCACGGGCGGGGCGAAATGAAACCGAGTTCAATCGAACGGAGACACGCTTCGGGGGAGCAGGTCCGGCGTGCATGACAATTAAGCCGAAGAGGAGCACCTCTTCCGCCCGAGCACGAGCGGAGCGCGAGGCTGTCAGTTATGAATGAATAAATGAATAAAAAAAATAAATGAAGAATGCCACCTTTCATTTCACAGGGCACACCGGACGGCGTACCAGCAGGTAAAGGTCGAAGCAATTAAAAAAATACAAAAAGAAGTAATTGAATAAATACAAAAATAATGGCTGGGGAATAAAAAAATAATAAGTTTTAATAATAATTTTTTTTTTTTTGTTATAGCATGAATTTCACTCTCTCTCTCTCTACCCGTGTGTATATATATATATATATATATATATATATATATATTTATTAATTTTTTTTTTTTAAACATTTTTGAAGGTGCACCACTACTTCGCACTTTTTTTTTTAAGCATTTTTGAAGGTGCGCCGCTACTTCGCGGATTTTCAGTTTTCGCGGGTGGTCTCGGTCCCCATTAACCGCGATAACCGAGGGTTCACTGTATTTTTTTCATTATCGAATTTTATTTTTTTCTATTCAAGTTTTGAGTTCATTTTCGTTTACTAAAATAACCTTGGGCTGCAACTACTATCACAGCAACGGCTCATTATATTTTGGCTGCTAAATATGCCAATTTGTCAGAGAGAAGACCGTGACAAAGAATGGCCCAATCGCAATAAACACTCTACACCATACGTTCCTCGTTGACGTGTACATGGGGTGTTGCAGAGCACAGGTTCCAAGCGTACCGATATTGCAAAATTGGGACAATGCGTGTGACGACACCAACTTCCGCCTCCTATGTCATCGAGCTTGGCGGCACGTTATCATTATGTATTTATTTGTAACAATTTTGATGTTGAGAGTGATATTAAAACTTAAGTAATGTGGTAGTTAGGAAAAAACCCTGGCTTGGGACCCACCGGAACAAGCTATAGCTTCATTTGTACTATTTGAGGCGCTCTCACAATCTGCGGCGCATGCACACAAGGTCGCTAAGTACGCTAGCTGCACTCGGACAAAACACGTAGGTGACTTTAAAAGAGTGACCGAAATTGCACACATGCAACTGTTTATCATAATGTCATAATTCGATATGTACATTTGAAGAGAATTTTTTTCAGCATGGGCACAAGAATTCCACCGAACATCGCCAGTTCAATGGGATTTTGGTTAAGTCCGCAAATAATTGTGGACAATATACTTTGGCTGCGCGCTCGAATAATTTTACTCGTATATACTTCAATGAGGGTGTAGTGTGGGTATCGGGATCTTTAACACGCCCTAACACGAAGCTGACTCTCCAACCGCCACAGCCTTTTAATGACGAAATTATAAAATAAACAAAAACACTGTTCAACAACATAAAATAAAATAAAAAATCACATCATACTTACATTTATAAACTTTAATCCTCAAGAACATTATTCTCAGGTTGACCGAAAGACGAGGACACGGGAGCGCCTCGGGCATGTTCTTCTTCCTTGTGTAGGCGAATGACATTTTAAGGTGCTTGTCCGCCACCTGCTGTGCTGAACTATGTATTAAATAAGAAAAGCAAATTGTTGAATGTTTTTTCCCCAATGAAGACTGAATTGTAAAATACCCGGAAATGGCTTTTCTGTTTTATTGTGCATTTAAAAAAAATTCAGATTGTCCTTTTTTGTTGAGATAATTGTTGAATATTGAAATTGCACATGTAACTGGTAATTTAGTTTTAGATATTATTTGAACCAGTGGAGGGCCATGCATTTCACACCTGGGCCTTCAATGAAGTCCTACTTCGTCCTACTTGAATAAATCCCCCTCATAATACCATAATTTATGACACCACGGGTGGACAAACAATATACAGAAAAGCACTTAGACAGCACTGACCGAGTGTTGGACGATATAGCTTCTCTTGAAAGGTCCGTGTTGAAAATGGCCTCGCAAGTGAATCTTCAATTTCTAAAGATAAAGATGTCTTTTAATTGTCCCATAACGGGGACATTTGCAGTGTTACAGCAGCAAAGATATACATCACACAGTGGCACCGACGTAATGTAGCCGTTAATGTATAACATTGGCAGCAGGCATTCATAAAAAGCATGCAAATATACACAGTATATACGTATATACACAGATCCCCATGTATATACACACTTACAGCCCACAACATATACAAGTGTAAGGAAACACTCCTAATGCCTGTCTATGGTTCAGAGGGGAAATAAATAAAAACGCTGCAATGATAAAAAAAAATACTGAATGATTGAAAATACTGCAATGATAAAAATACTGCAAGAATAAAAGTACTGTACCCAGCCAACATGTCCAACTGGGCCCCAAATGGGGTAAATGCGGGATTCCTGGGTACCAAGTGGGAATGGGCTAGAAGTGGGCAATGGTACAGGGTTCCATGTGGGCGCCATCTGGGATTGGTGGGCATGGGCTTAAACTGGGCAAATGTTGTGGGTGCAATACGGGTTGTGTATGGGCTAAGTGGGCATGGGTTAGAACTGGTAAAGATAAAGATAAAGATGTCCTTTATTAGTCCCACAATGGGGAAATTTTTTGGTGTTACAGCAGCAAAGATATAGCTCACACAGAGTCGGCGGCGTAATGTAGCCGTTAATGTATAACATTAGCAGCAGACATTCATAAAAAGCATGCAAATATACACAGTATAAACGTATCTAAGTGTAAGGAAACACTCCTAATGTCTGTCCATTATACAGAGGGGAAAATGCTGTAATGATAAAAACTACTGAATCTACTACTGAAACCATTTATAGGTCCTATTTGGGTTATGTGTGGGCTAAGTGGGCATGGGTTAGAACTGGTCAACCATGTGAGGGTCTCATATGGGCTGTATATGGGCCAAGTGGGCATGGGTTAGAGCTGGTCAACCATGTCTGGGTCCTATTTGGGTTATGTGTGGGCTAAGTGGGCATGGGTTAGAAGTGGTCACCATTTATCGGTCCTGTTTGGGTTATGTGTGGGATAAGTGGGCATAGGTTAGAGCTGGTCAACCATGTCTGGGTCCTGTATGGGTTATGGATGAGCTAAGCGGGCATGGGTTTGAAAATTTGTTCTGGAGCCTTTTTGATATTTAATGCATGCTATGCTAATAGTAACCACCCGAAGACTATTCTCAGTAGAACTATTCAATGGATGCCAAAACGATAGAGACATGGCCATGGAGCCTATGCTGCGAGATTGTGAAAGGACTAAAATAAGTGTAGGATTTTTGAGGACCAGAAGTCAGCTTTTATTAGGTTTGACATTGATTTAACTTATGGAACAATGCAAATTATGGTCGGGTTGTTGTTGGACTTTTTCCGCTTTTGACTAAGGGACGGGTGTTTTTATTTTCTGGGACTCTTTAGAACAAGCGGCACGGTGGCGGACTGGTTAGCAAGTCCGCATCACAGTACAGAAGTGCAAGGTTCTCCCTGTGCCTGCTAGGGTTTTCGCCGGTTTCCTCCCACTTTCCAAAAACATTCATGATAGGTTGATTGGTCACTGGTCCAAGGTCTGAGTGTGAGAGCGGATGGTTGCTTGTCTCTGTGTGCCCTGCGATTGACTGGCAACCAGTTCAGGGTGTACCCTGTCGACTGCCCGAAGACAGCTGGGATAGGCTCCAGCACTCCCGGGGACCCTTGTGAGGACAAGAAGCAGTACAGAGGATTGATTGATTTATTAAAATTAAAATTAAATTCATGTATTTATCTATGCTAAATTTAACAAGGCTGGACGTTATATTTTGTGAATTTACATGTACCCCCAACTGTGACTTAATAACCCTTAAGGGACAAGATAACATTTTATAATATTCCAGACAGCTAAGATTGTCATCTATGAACTATTTGACAAGGCAGGTCCAGCATCGTCAGCCACATCCAACAGTCAACACAGTTACTTTTTTTTTAATAAACAAAATCAACATTATTAATTAATGTTATTTTATTAATTCTGTATGCTGTGAAAGATCTTTATTCAAAGTATATTTGAAGTTATTTCTACCTTATTGCTTGATTTTTGTAGATTCAAGTTGGAGTTGTCAAAATTACAGATTCTTTTGAAGGCAGCATATTCAAACTGTGAGAAAAGGAGCGAATGCAAGCTACGCGGTCTTTGAGGTGCGGCAGAAGAGCTGAAAGCACGGTGAGTCCCGAACGATAATTGAATTAATTAATTAATCTTGGGTAAATGTCTGGCTCTCATTTTTTAGACTTACTTTACAATGTGTTTTGTAATTTTTCAAGGTTGCCTGTGTTGGAAAACTGCTTGGTGCGTTAGCTAAAACACAGTATGCTAAAATGATAAGTGACGAGAACACAGAGGGTATATCAACAACGTACGTACTCGAATTATTTTGGGGAAAACTTAAGTACATTATAATCACCCTTTTAATAATACTGATAAGCGTTGTGTGTTTTATTTATTTTTATGAGGACCTTTACAACGAGCTACATATTGTTAGCATTGGGCCTACGACGCTAAACACAGTGTCCCTCGATCTCTCTCCAAAATTCTCCAAAAGACTTAAGCTTTCACTCAAATTAATACAATCTACTCCACTAGCTCATTTAAGGCTTTTTTGTGATGTGTTTGATTTGGGTAAGTAAAGCAAAACATATTAACTGTTGAATGTTGCCTGTTATTTAAATAATAGAAATTCAAGATGAAAGTTGAACAGATATTGAAATGCTAGATTGGCTCATTCAGAATCATGCCACAATGTGCTTTGTATGTTTTGTGTGTGGGTTTATCAAGCTCTAATTCAATGCAGTGTCCAAAACGAGCGCGCATAATTGTTGGATGAATGTTGGTTAATAGAGTCAGATAATAGTTAAAATTCCAACAGTTGAACAGATGTTGAAATGCTAGATTGGCTCATTCAGAATCATGCCACAATGTGCTTTGTATGTTTTGTGTGTAGGCTTATCAAGCTCTAATTCAATGCAGTGTTGAGCTGCATTTGAGAGGAACTACGTAAGTAACTAATGTGGAAAAATTGTGACTTCTTTGTGTACTTTTATTTTGAATATTCAAATTTTGTGGGTAAAGGTTAGAGAAAATAAGTTTAAAATGAGAGCTGTACAGGTATTTAAGTTTTTGGTTTGTAAAATACCCGAATGTGGGTTTCAGCAGGTGAGGCAATGATTGGACAGAGCAAAAGCTATGCTCCAAAATAGAAGTGATTACACCTTCACTAGACTAACCTGCAGCTAATTACATAATTATAAAATTAACACTTTAACCTGGCTTCCCCATCACAGATGTATTCTTTTAAATGCAAAGCTTTTTGTTCTAGCTTTTGTTGTTAAATGACATTCATGCCCAAGTGTCTATGCATCCATTGCAGGGATGTTTTCTCAAGTGACGAGTCTGAAGCCTGTGATGACGAAGTACCATCTACACCTCCCCATGGATTGTCACAGAGAAAAAGCTTCCTAACCAAGAGAGGCGCTGCAGAAGGTCCTTGAGTACGTCCAACGTGTTGAGTCTGTGAGTCTACTGCAGGATCTAATGCAGGTATGAAAATGATGAAATTTTAATGTATTATCTTCAAAATTATAAATAATTATTTAATTTCTTGAAATATAAAATTAGGTACCCTAAACCCAAGTAGGAACCCCAGTCCCAGTACATTCCTGATTCTGGAGCTACAGAGATCAAACCATCCTACTGTATCACTAAATAGCCCCACCTCTAAAACCCTGATTCGGAAGGCCGAGTTGAAAGACTTCAGAGTTCAAGATGGTCAACTGCAACTATGATAAGCCGAATGTGTTCACCCCAAGTCGGAAACTGAGAAAAAGACTCAATTTTCACATGATTTCAGTCCCTTCTATATTTAAAAGAATGTATTGGGGCTCTAAAAATGTGAAATATTTTTACAAGTATTTCTTTTACTACTCATAGGCAGTTTCATAATAATAGTACAATTTGGCATCGTGTATTGTTTTTTGGTTCCATTCAAAATGCACAAGACGTATAGACATATTTTGTTTGTGGATCGCTGCAGCATCACACGAGCGCACAGAGACAAACGTGGCAGCAACTTAAAACAATTAAAATATCGAATCGAAATCGAGAACTGAAAATCAAAAATCGAATCGGGGCTTGAGTGAATCGTTACCTCCCTAATCATAATCATTTTGGTAGAATGTTGGGCTCTTGCCCTTTGAGTGTATATGGCGTTACCGAAGCTGTTCACTTAATCGACAATTCCTTTCCTGTGACGTTTATCATACCCAGTTTAACTGCCAAAATATTTTTAAGTGTGTGATGATTATCTGGATCGAGTGACACCCATGTTATAATGGTTGCAGGTATTGGTGGATTGGACGATAGTGTCAGAACAATGATGGCGTTCATCATGACAAATCCTCTGTCTCTGAAGTACAATCTCTTTGGACATCGTAGCAAGAACAAGCGCCGAGACCTGCCTTTTTCGGATGTTCTATACGGTAATATATTTTTTTTTTTTTTTTTTTTTTAAGGGATTGTGGTGTGAAGACATTTCAGCATGTCCCATAAGGTTTCACAATCATTAAATAGCTTTACTAAGTTGGCTTCTTGTCTTTTTTGTTTTAGGAGCACTGAAAAGGAATGGAGCCACAAAGGACATCAACGAGAAGGACACAGGCAACCCTGTCCAAGTGGTTCATGGGAGCTTGTGATCAAGGTGGGAATAGGGCAGTTCGAGCTCGGAGATCTCAAGGCAACTGTCAGGTTTAAAACGTCCTGACGCCATTTTTAGACTGAAGGTGGCATAAATCCAGACCAAACCAGTTAGAGTTTTGTTTTTGACCATTCGCGAATGGGAGAGGAAGTCAGGAGGTGAAGCAGGCGTCTTGCCAGTTCAATCTCGCGCACTCTCTCTCACTCTCTACCACCCGTTCGGTCTTTTATCAGCAACCTAAGCAGACAATGGAGGTCTGTCTGAAATTCTAGCAGGCAGGCAGGAAGCAATCAACCACAGTAGTCAGTCAGGAATTCGAAACTAAAGTGTGTGCGTGTGTTCCAGTTGTGCGCGTGTGTGCTAAAGCAATAATGTGAGTGTCTGTGTGTGTGTGCGCAATTATAACTGATACAAATAGTGTATAAAAACATGATTAGAAATACACAAACTATTTACATATCCTCATCCCATCTCACATTCCCCCGTTTGTGGGTTTAAATCATGTCCTTACGGCTTTAAGACAGATCATCATAATGAAGTCATACAACAGTGTGGTCATCCGTGGAGGGGCGAAAACCCTCAGTAGGGACAAAATTCCCCTCCTCCCTTCCGGCGTGGAACGAGATTCTCATGGTATGTTGGTCACTTGGGAATAAAACATAAAAAAACTTCAATATACCTAGTGAAAAATAACAAAACTGTCTCCACGCAGAGCTTGTCTCCACGCAGAGCTTGTCTCTGCGGCGACTTGATGGAGGCCCTTGCCTCGTTGTAGGAGGGGACAGCCGTCTTTACCTCCCGGATCTTCGTGTGTGGTGTATGTGTGTGCATGTGTGGGGGCAGGGGCAAAAGGGTCCATGTGTTATTTAGGTTTCAGTGTCCAGTTCGAGTTTGTCATTGTCCAGTTCGAATTCGTCATTCTCAACATCAATCAGGTTGTAATGGTACATTTGGGCAACAAACATGCAGTTAATAATCATCTTTGTCATAAGAATAATGCAACATGAACAGACTACACATAACAAAAATGAAAACCATAATTATCCCGATATATTGTCTTTCAAATTCTTCGTAGTGGTCATAACATCAATAATTGTTTCATTTTATTAAAAATGTAAATGCAGTAATGTTCTCCAATCAAGGCTAAAATTCTTTATGTACGTCATTAATTTCCAAACAATATCTAATCTTTTTGTTCTGTGGCTTCAACATTCGTATCTGTGGCTGGTTGTGCGGTTCCGATGTGCGTGTGGTCCGATATTGTGACTCAGGTGGGCTCCTGTTCGAGGGATTCGCGTTGCTCGGCCTTTAGCTGGAAACCGGAGAAGCTTGTACTGCAACTGGTGGATCCAGCTGCCACGCCCCGCGACCTTTGCTGCCGTCGGGGTCACTGCAATCATCTGGCGAGGGCCATCTCAGCATTCACTTGTCCCAACGAAGTCGTTTCAGCACCTTGAAGAAGAGTTGGTCTCCCACACGGACGTGATTTCTCTGTGGATCAGAACACACTGGCCAGTAATTGCGTCTTTTTTTTTTTTTTTTTTTTTTTTTTGGGCAAAACATGTTTCCCATGTGGACTGGGACTGATGTGCCAGTCGCTGGTGGTTCTGATGAACCTGAGAGTCGATAGGGGATAGTGTCCTAACTTCGGCTGGCACTATCCTCATTGCTGTGATTGAAACACAGTCTGGTCATTGTCTCCTTTTTTTCCCTCATATTCTTGATAAGTCTGCCCTTAACAGTCCCATTAGTGCGTTCCACAAGTCCTGCAGACTGTATGCACAATGACGCTTTGAGTCAATTTTGCAACAACTGTCCCACTTGTTACAACATCATTCACAAAATGCATAATTTTCACTTCAAATCACTTCTTGAAATTCCAAATGTCAGGATAATTTGTGTTAGGTTGAAGATGTATTTTATCCCATATTTTACTCTATTAGTATTGCAAAAGAATTGTTCCACAGCGTGACCCATGTTTGACCATATGGATGAGAAGACTTCACAGAGAAGCGGATGCCTGAAGACTGGATCAACGTCTGCAACATCAAAGGAGGTGTGCTGAGACACACCTCTGAAACAAAAGGACTGAGACTTTAGTACCAGAGCACTAAAAGGGCATATCTGCCTTTTCAATCAGTGGATGACTGCCATTGATGTCTGTCTTTCCTCTTGTGTCTGAGATGTTTACATGTTCCTGCTGGTGCTCCCCCCTTCATCTCTTAGTGCAAATACATTGTATTGTTAGGGACTTCCCTAATAAAATAGAGGGCTCGGCGGAGTGTGCTCCAGAACGAATTTGGAGATGTAACTGAGCACACCTCTGTTCGTTCTCCTCGCGAGTAAAAGATCAACTCTTGTCTTCCTTCCATTCATTTAGCCTATGTTCAGTGAATGCTTAGGTGATTGAACCTGACAATTTGATTACACAACACTTTTTCCAACTGTTTTAGCATCAACATATGTTGTCGGAAACAACTTAATCCATTTTGAAAACATATGAATTACAACCAAACAATATTGCATCTCAAACAAATAACACTGTCTAAAAAAAAGTTTTTTGTTGAAAAGTCTGTATGTGGGAACAATTTCATATCATACTACCCCTCTCTTGACTCATGGTTATGCTCGTGTGTCACTCTTATTACTTTTCCAATCAATGAATTAGGCAGCCAGGATTTGCCATCTGCCAATTTGCTGATCCTGTCCTCAGCAATGTTTGCACCTTTGTTCTCCCAATTTGTGCGTTCAATTACTGGTACCTTTTTCCCTGGCGTGGGATCAAATTGTCAAGTTGATTTTCTGCGTGTGTGTGCGTGTGGGGGTGTGTTCATTTTCCCTTTTAGCTGCGCTGTGTCGATATAAAGGCGAGGCAGTTTCCAATTGTAATTGTGTCATTTTCTGTTAAGTGAATTTTGCGTTCACAAATAACTATTTTAGACGTGCTTTATGCACAACTTTTCTTTTCCTGTTGTGGTTTTTAAAGCCCAATGTCGACAGAACGCATGAACATTTATCTTGACTGTCAGTCCACATTGTAACCATACAACTCATACAAGATGGGAAACCCCAAATTTTAATTAGCTCACACCCGCCTACGCTCTTCCTGCTTATCCTAACAATCTCTTATCCGTTGGTATCACAATGTTAGTACTCCCATCGCATAAAAGTCAGTTTGATTTCAGGCTGCGACCTTGGTTCTCAAACACTTTTACTTCTTATCAGTCTGGAATGCGCACCTGGTCTGTGTTACAAGTCTGAGTTCCTCCAGTCGGGAGGAAGGTCAAGTCGCGGTTTGGTGATAATTTGGACGGCTCCACAGTCGTGTGGCGCCTCCTAGATGATGCGGGGAAAAAATGACGCTGGGCTGAAATGCACCGCAACTTATCAGTATAATGTGTCCCTGTGACAATTAGGCCGGCGTGCAATGTGAATGTGGTGGGAAAAGAATGTAATTTTTTGATTCCTTAAAGCAGCAGTGAAAGCTCTTAATCACACTCTAAGTGGTTCTCTGCCACGAAATCCAAATTGTTGTGACTAAATATGCAAATGAATTCATTTTGCCCTGGTTCCTGCAGTAACCCAGGCTAATGAAGTCATTTTTTGCAGTCACTGTTTTGCTCAAATGGCTTATAATAATTTGGTAGTGCGTTAAGATGCTTTGTCGATACAATCTTGTAGTGTATCTTCACAAGTTCCAACATACACAACCCATTCCATGGCCATGACGATACTGTTTTAAAGATTACCAAGGCTTGTTGGACCTTTCTCTGCCACATAAATTACAGCCCTGAGAGGCACTGGGCCTCAACTTTATCTATGAAGGGTCAGGGATTTAATGGGGGTCACCGAGGCGTCCCAAGGAAAGTTTTTACAGAAAAGTGGTCTGGCAATATCTTTTCTCTTTCTTATCACTGACAATGCGCCCCTTTAAAGTTTTGACGTTTGTTTGAATTCGCCCGTGCTTATTAATTCTATTGAAGTCCAATTTTGTCAGTGTATCACGGCCTAATGAGTAAAACGCATGTTGATGTAGAACTCCTTCTACACACACTTTTATGTTTGACTTTTTACGTCACGTGATCCTCCATTGCTACCACAACTCGTCCTGAAAAGTTAATGTTTTGTAACAAGACTTACTGCTTCCTCCTTTCTTTCTTTTCTTTTTCCTTCCTTCTGCCCAACACGTTCATGCTTTCTGTGCATAATTTAGAATTTTCTTTTCCATTTTACAAGTTGGCCAATTTAAATTAGGTTGTTTTATTTGAAAAGCCTGTAATTCTCTTTTTTTTCCCCTTTTCACCTAATCACAAATTTCTTATCACAAAAATGAACATGTTAATTCTATTTTATTTCCTATTTTTCCAATCTTGTGACTCATTTCACTTCAACCAGTTCTACCTTAAAGTGGACAAGTACACATCAATGTTTTTTGTAGTTTCTATTTTCTTCTCTGCTTTAATGAAAATTATAGCCCTTCTAGCCAAATTTTTCCTGTGTCATTTCTATCTCTGCATTTCATTCCATTTCTGGCCTACCTTAATACTAAAACAAAAATGCTCTTTCAAAAATTAAAACTATCTAAAACTAGTGATGGCAAAATGAAGCCCCATAAAGCAGCCAAGCCCTGCAGGGAAATACTTCACACACGAATGGGCTTCGAGATGCTTCATTTTTCTTGACTACGCCATCCCATGGACAGAAAAATGTATAACATGCTTGGTGCATGCAATAAAATGGTGAGCTGTAAATCATGCTCTGCCCACCAAACAATATGTATTTGAAGAGTGATTTTAATTGTTCTGTTTTACTTTGTCTTCTAACTTCTCCAATATTCAGACAGCTCCGCCGAGACCAACGTTTCACCCCCACACTGATATAAAATGGACCCAACCGTTTGGGTCTCTTTCCAAATTTGGTACCAAAGCCTCCCCCACAGTGCGGCAGCTATCTTGAATTGGCCCGTTCCCAGAAAGTTTTACTTCATTCAGTGTCATTCAGTATTATTCAAAATCTTTCAGTGTCATTCCAAATCATTCAATGTCATTCACAATCTTTCCACATCCTTCCACCTTCCATCGTTCAGTGTCATTCCACATTCTCTTTCATATATAACATAACATAACAATAACATAATCCTGGGTCAGCAGACACCTAATTAATGTGTTAATACATGATACATTTTTCTATAAGCAACCCTTATGATTGTAACGTATTTTTAATTCTTTCTAGGCGGGAACTGTCCGAACAAAAAATTCATGCAATTTGTAATTAGACACTTTGTCATACAAAAAGTCACTCAGGGCAAGAGAAAAAAAATTGTCACTTGCCCAAGTTGGGCAAGTAATTTGGCCACTCGGGCAAGGCAAATTTTAGTGGCACTTGCCCTATGGGCAAGCAGTTTTTAAAGTTAACTTCGAACCCTGTGATGGTGTCTTGTGACCTGTCTTTATCAGCTGATGTTCCATGAAGGCGTGCCTTACCTGTCACAAGAATGAAGGCAAGTCACGCCCCCCGCTGTCCATTCACTCCGCCAAGACGCTGCTCCAGGTGGTAGAGAGGATGAAGGCTCCCTTGTCTCTGTTCATGGTTTTTATGCCTCGCTTGCAGATCTCAATGGCCTCTCTGATCCAGCGCTGTAGTTTGTTCTCTTCTGTGCGGATGACCCTGCCCTTCTCCCGGTCCATGATGTGGTTTTCCCTTTTGCAGTGGTCAGTGATTGCTGATTTGTAATGTTCATGTTGTGCTTGTTCTTTTACTGCTCTGATTTTTTAATTTTTTTGACAGGTAAGTCACACCCTCATGGAACATCAGCTGATAAAGACTGGTCTCAAGACACCATCATGCGACACTCTGAAGAAGGCGAAAGACTCGCCGAAACATGTCAGGTAAAAAATTAACCTAAAACATAAATGTCTGCTTTTAATGAATCAGTCAAATATCAATAATAAGAAGACAAAATGAACCTAATACAAATAAATGAATGCTTAATAACTCCCCTGCACACGCTCCTAAAAATCCAAACCTTCACCTGTAAATAAAACGTCCCGACCTGAAGACATCTTAATGTTATTATTTTGTTTTACACACAGCGCCGCCAAGTGGAATCAAAAATTTGTTTTTATTTTAATTTTCACGTACTGCACGGTGCCCTTCTGACGAATCCGACTGAAAATTAGTCAGAAAAGACTCAAGACAATGATCTTACTCTCTGCCGAATTTTGTGACGTTTTGGCAAAAGGCGTGGCTATTACGGTGCTGAAAAGTCCGATTGTACTTTGTGACAACAAAAGCTCCGGCAACATGACTCAGATGATCCTATCTTCTCGAAGTTGTACACATTTGAGGATACTTCAGCCCTGAAGACTTCTACCAACTTATTTTTCATCGTAGTAGTAGCGCCACCAACTGGTAAAAGCTAATACAAGTTATTTTCTTGGATGTTTTTCTCCGTGCAACTCAACAAGGTCGCCCTCATATATGCTCGGATTACTGTTTCGGCCATGAGGATGTCACAATACGAAATTCGTCCTTTTTCGTGAAAGGTTGTGGGAGTGGCATTGCACTGTTCGGCAATAAAACAACGCTGATTATGAGGTTGTAAATATGAACGACAACTCGTGAAACTTTACACACACATCAGGCCGAGCAAATTTATAAATATATATATATATATATATATATATATATATATATATATATATATATATATATATACGGGGAGAGAGAGAGTGAAATTCATGTTACAACAAAAAAAAACAAATTATTATTAAAACATATTATTTTTTAATTCCCCAGCCATTCTTTTTGTATTTATTTAATTACTCCGACTTTTACCTAATGGTACGCCGTCCGGTGTGCCCTGTGAAATGAAAGGTGGCATTCTTTATTTATTTATTCATTTATTCATTCATAACTGACAGCCTCGCGCTCCGCTCGTGCCCGGGCGGAAGAGGTGCTCCAATTCGGCTTAACTGTGACACACGCCCGCCCTCCTCCCCCGGAACTTCCATTCGGTTAAACTTAGGGGCCGCTTGGCACCGCCCATGCCCGGGGAAGGTGCTCCTCTTCGGCTTACTGTGACGCGAGCATGCCCTCCTCCTCCGGAGCTTCCATTCGGTTAAACTTAGGGGCCGCTTGAAACCGCCCGTGCCCGGGGAAGGTGCTCCTCTTCGGCTTACTGTGACGCGAGCATCCCCTCCTCCTCCGGAGCTTCCATTCGGTTAAACTTAGGGGCCGCTTGGAACCGCCCGTGCCCGTGGAAGGTGCTCCTCTTCGGCTTACTGTGACGCGAGCATGCCCTCCTCCTCCGGAGCTTCCATTCGGTTAAACTTAGGGGCCGCTTGGCACCGCCCGTGCCCGGGGAAGGTGTTCCTCTACGGCTTAACTGCCACGCACGCCGGCCGGAGCTCTGGTACGGTTCAAACCGCGCGAAACGTCGCCACCGATCGTGTCCGGGGGAACGTGCTCTTCTTCGTCCACTCTCCTCTTCGCCCACGCTCTTCTTCGGCGCACGCCGGCCGTCTAACTGCTCCAGCGCCCCGTCGTGCCGCTCGGCGAAACTACAATGCCCCCGAATATTTTTTAGACCCGCGAAGCACTGAACCCGCGAAAGGTGAACCGCGAAGTAGCGAGGGTTCACTGTATGTATAAGACCAAGACCTACAAAAAAGTCTCTTGGAGCAATGAGCTAGGTTTTACAGGAAGTCGGCCATTTTTAATTTACTTAAAAGGGGGCGGGTCACCACAATGGACTTTGTGTAGAAATTATTATTGGGGCCCGAGCAGCGACGGCGGCGAGGTCCCTATTGTTTTTGAAGAAATTATTATTAGGGCCCGAGCAGCGACCGCTACGAGGTCCCCATTGTTTTTGTGGAAATTATTATTATTTTTATTATTATTATTAGGGCCCGAGCAGTAACCGCTGCGAGGTCCCTATTGTTTTTCTAGAAATTGTTATTAGGGCCCGAGCTGCGACGGCTGCGAGGTCCCTATTGTTTTTGTAGAAAATATTATTACTTTTATTATTAATAATATTATTATTATTATTATTAGGGCCTGAGCAGCGACCGCTGCGAAGTCCCTATTGTTTTTGTAGAAATTATTATTATTATTATTTTTCCGATTGTTCGATCGCATTTTTGACCCCCGAAACATGCACAAAAACTCACCAAACTTGGCAGTCTCATCGGGCATGGCGAAAAATTTGATATTTTAACGTCTAATATGAACAGGAAGTGAGTTATGAATTTTTGAAAGTCCGACTTTTGCCCTTTTTTGCATGTTTACAGGGGTCATTCTTTTGCACCCTGATCCTAAAGGCTTCATCTGATTGCCTTAAAATTCTGTCTGTAGCATCTGAAGACCTGGGACAAACACTGGGGCTAAAATTTTTTGTTTCCGAAATACTATATGACAGGGGCGGGGCTTCAAAGTTTTCACTTAAGATTTCCTTCGCCGCAATGGACAAAATGCTTAATAACTCTCCTGCACATGCTGCTAAAAATCCAAAACTTCACATGTACATAAAGAGTCTGTACCTGAAGACATCTATATGTTTATATTCAGTTATACACCTTGCGCCAATCAATATCATTTTTTACATTTTGACGTACTGCACGGTGCCCTTTTAACGAATCTGATTGAAAATTGTCTAGAAAAGACTCAAGACATTGATCTTACTCTATCCCTATTTTTGTGACTTTCCTTCGAAGGGCGTGGCTATTATGGTGCCGCAGAGTCTGATTATTCTCCGTGGCAACAAAAGTTCCTGCAAAATGATTCAGATGATCCATCTTCTCGAAATTTTTCACATTTGAGGATATTCAGGCCCTGAAGACGGCTGCCAACTTATTTTTGATCGCAGTGGTAGCGCCACCAACTGGTTAAAACAAATACAAATTATTTTCGTTGATGTTTTTCTCCGGGCAGGTTAACAAAATCTACCTTATATTTGCTCGGATGAGTGTTTAGGCCTTGAGCATGTCACAATACAAAAGTCTTTCGCCTTCTTCAGAGTGTCACATGATGGTGTCTTGTGACCCGTCTTTATCAGCTGATGTTCCATGAGGGCGTGACTTACCTGTCACAAGAATGAAGGCAAGTCACGCCCCCCGCTGTCCGTTCACTCTGCCAAGATGCTGGTCCAGGTGGTAGAGAGGATGAAGGCTCCCTTGTCTCTGTTCATGGTTTTTATGCCTCGCTTGCAGATCTCAATGGCCTCTCTGATCCAGCGCTGTTGTTTGTTCTCTTCTGTGCGGATGACCCTGCCCTTCTCCCGGTCCATGATGTGGTTTTCCCTTTTGCAGTGGTCAGTGATTGCTGATTTGTAATGTTCATGTTGTGCTTGTTCTTTTACTGCTCTGATTTTTTTCATTTTTTTGACAGGTAAGCCACACCCTCATGGAACATCAGCTCAAGACACCATCATGCGACACTCTGAAGAAGGCGAAAGACTCGCCGAAACATGTCAGGTAAAAAATTATCCTAAAACATAATTGTCTGCTTTTAATGAATCAGTCAAATATCAATAATAAGAAGACAAAATGAACCTAATACAAATAAATGAATGCTTAATAACTCCCCTGCACATGCTCCTAAAAATCCAAACCTTCACCTGTAAATAAAACGTCCCGACCTGAAGACATCTTAATGTTATTATTTTGTTATACACACAGTGCCGCCAAGTGGAATCAAAAAATTTTTTTATTTTAATTTTCACGCACTGCACGGTGCCCTTTTGACGAATCCGACTGAAAATTAGTCAGAAAAGACTCTAGACAATGATCTTACTCTCTGCCGAATTTTGTGACATTTTGGCAAAAGGCGTGGCTATTACGGTGCTGAAAAGTCCGATTGTACTCTGTGGCAACAAAAGCTCCAGCAACATGAGTCAGATGATCCTATCTTCTCGAAGTTGCACACATTTGAGGATACTTAAGCCCTGAAGACATCTACCAACTTATTTTTCATCGTAGTAGTAGCGCCACCAACTGCTAATAGCTAATACAAGTTATTTTCTTGGATGTTTTTCTCCGTGCAACTCAACAAGGTCGCCCTCGTATATGCTCGGATGACTGTTTCGGGCCATGAGGACGTCATAATACGAAATTTGTCCTTTTTCATGAAAAGTTGTGGGAGTGGCATTGCACTGTTCGGCAATAAAACAACGCTGATTATGAGGTTCTAAATATGAACAACAACTCGTGAAACTTTACACACACATCAGGCCGAGCAAATTTATCAATATTTTATACGTTAGTTGTGCAGCTTTTTTTAAATGGCTCACCATGGCCCTCGAGAAATGTTCAAAAAAGCAGCCCTGGTTGAGTGTTTCACCTCGCTTTTTGTAAATTTTATGGAGTACAGTGAACCCTCGGTTATCGCGGTTAATGGGGACCGAGACCATCCGCGAAAACTGAAAATCCGCGAAGTAGCGGCGCACCTTCAAAAATGCTTTAAAAAAATATACAATATATATAATAAATATATAAATATATATATATATATATATATATATATACGGGGGGAGAGAGAGAGAGAGAGAGTGAAATTCATGTTATAACAAAAAAAACAAATTATTATTAAAACTTATTATTTTTTTATTCCCCAACCATTCTTTTTGTATTTATTTAATTACTCCGACTTTTACCTGCTGGTACGCCGTCCGGTGTGCCCTGTGAAATGAAAGGTGGCATTCTTTATTTATTTATTACATTTATTCATTCATAACTGACAGCCTCGCGCTCCGCTCGTGCCCGGGCAGAAGAGGTGCTCCAATTCGGCTTAACTGTGACACACGCCCGCCCTCCTCCCCCGGAGCTTCCATTCGGTTAAACTTAGGGGCCGCTTGGCACCGCCCGTGCCCGGGGAAGGTGCTCCTCTTCGGCTTACTGTGACGCGAGCATGCCCTCCTCCTCCGGAGCTTCCATTCGGTTAAACTTAGGGGCCGCCTGGAACCGCCCGTGCCCGGGGAAGGTGCTCCTCTTCGACTTACTGTGACGCGAGCATGCCCTCCTCCTCCGGAGCTTCCATTCGGTTAAACTCAGGGGCCGCTTGGAACCGCCCGTGCCCGGGGAAGGTGCTCCTCTACGGCTTAACTGCCACGCACGCCGGCCGGAGCTCTGGTACGGTCCGAACCGCGCGAAACGTCGCCACCGATCGTGTCCGGGGGAACGTGCTCTTCTTCGTCCACTCTCCTCTTCGCCCACGCTCTTCTTCGGCGCCCGCCGGCCGTCTAACCGCTCCAGCGCCCCGTCGTGCCGCTCGGCGAAACTACAATGCCCCCGAATATTTTTTAGACCCGCGAAGCACTGAACCCGCGAAAGGTGAACCTCGAAGTAGCGAGGGTTCACTGTATGTATAAGACCAAGACCTACAAAAAAGTCTCTTGGAGCAATGAGCTAGGTTTTACAGGAAGTCGGCCATTTTGAATTTACTTAAAAGGGGGCGGGTCTCCACAATGGACTTTGTGTAGAAATTATTATTGGGGCCCGAGCAGCGACCGCGGCGAGGTCCCTATTGTTTTTGTAGAAATTATTATTACTTTTATTATTATTATTATTATTATTATTATTAGGGCCTGAGCAGCGACCGCTGCGAAGTCCCTATTGTTTTTGTAGAAATTATTATTATTATTATTTTTCCGATTGTTCGATCGCATTTTTGACCCCCGAAACATGCACAAAAACTCACCAAACTTGGCAGTCTCATCGGGCATGGCGAAAAATTTGATATTTTTTAACGTCTAATATGAACAGGAAGTGAGTTATGAATTTTTGAAAGTCCGACTTTTGCCCTTTTTTGCATGTTTACAGGGGTCATTCTTTTGCACCTTGATCCTAAAGGCTTCATCTGATTGCCTTAAAGTTCTGTCTGGAGCATCTGAAGACCTGGCACAAACACTGGGGCTAAAATTTTTTGTTTCCGAAATACTATATGACGGGGGCGGGGCATCAAAGTTTTCACTTAAGATTTCCTTCGCCGCAATGGACAAAATGCTTAATAACTCTCCTGCACATGCTGCTAAAAATCCAAAACTTCTTATTCCATTCTTATTTATTCATCTAATTGATATATTTGTCTGTATTATTGTTGTATTGCACTGGAGAGGGGAGCCCTCTAATCTCGTTGCACACTTGTGTACAATGACAATAAAGGGATTTCTATTTCTATTCTATTCATGTACATAAAGAGTCTGTACCTGAAGACATCTATATGTTTATATTCAGTTATACACCTTGCGCCAATCAATATCATTTTTTACATTTTGACGTACTGCACGGTGCCCTTTTAACGAATCTGATTGAAAATTGGCTAGAAAAGACTCAAGACATTGATCTTACTCTATCCCTATTTTTGTGACTTTCCTTCGAAGGGCGTGGCTATTACGGTGCCGCAGAGTCTGATTATTCTCCGTGGCAACAAAAGTTCCTGCAAAATGATTCAGATGATCCATCTTCTCGAAATTTTTCACATTTGAGGATATTCAGGCCCTGAAGACGGCTGCCAACTTATTTTTGATCGCAGTGGTAGCGCCACCAACTGGTTAAAACAAATACAAATTATTTTCGTTGATTTTTTTCTCCGGGCAGGTTAACAAAATCTACCTTACATTTGCTCGGATGAGTGTTTAGGCCTTGAGGATGTCACAATACGAAAGTCTTTTGCCTTCTTCAGAGTGTCACATGATGGTGTCTTGTGGCCCGTCTTTATCAGCTGATGTTCCATGAGGGCGTGACTTACCTGTCACAAGAACGAAGGCAAGTCACGCCCCCCGCTGTCCGTTCACTCCGCCAAAATGCTGCTCCAGGTGGTAGAGAGGATGAAGGCTCCCTTGTCTCTGTTCATGGTTTTTATGCCTCGCTTGCAGATCTCAATGGCCTCTCTGATCCAGCGCTGTTGTTTGTTCTCTTCGGTGCGGATGACCCTGCCCTTCTCCCGGTCCATGATGTGGTTTTCCCTTTTGCAGTGGTCAGTGATTGCTGATTTGTAATGTTCATGTTGTGCTTGTTCTTTTACTGCTCTGATTTTTCATTTTTTTGACAGGTAAGTCACACCCTCATGGAACATCAGCTGATAAAGACGGGTCTCAAGACACCATCATGCGACACTCTGAAGAAGGCGAAAGACTCGCCGAAACATGTCAGGTAAAAAATTAACCTAAAACATAATTGTCTGCTTTTAATGAATCAGTCAAATATCAATAATAAGAAGACAAAATGAACCTAATACAAATAAATGAATGCTTAATAACTCCCCTGCACATGCTCCTAAAAATCCAAACCTTCACCTGTAAATAAAACGTCCCGACCTGAAGACATCTTAATGCTATTATTTTGTTATACACACAGTGCCGCCAAGTGGAATCAAAAATTTGTTTTTATTTTAATTTTCACGTACTGCACGGTGCCCTTTTGACGAATCCGACTGAAAATTAGTCAGAAAAGACTCAAGACAATGATCTTACTCTCTGCCGAATTTTGTGACGTTTTGGCAAAAGGCGTGGCTATTAAGGTGCTGAAAAGTCCGATTGTACTTTGTGGCAACAAAAGCTCCGGCAACATGACTCAGATGATCCTATCTTCTCGAAGTTGTACACATTTGAGGATACTTCAGCCCTGAAGACATCTACCAACTTATTTTACATCGTAGTAGTAGCGCCACCAACTGGTAAAAGCTAATACAAGTTATTTTCTTGGATGTTTTTCTCCGTGCAACTCAACAAGGTCGCCCTCATATATGCTCGGATGACTGTTTCGGCCATGAGGATGTCACAATACGAAATTCGTGATTTTTCGTGAAAAGTTGTGGGAGTGGCATTGCACTGTTCGGCAATAAAACAAAGCTGATTATGAGGTTCTAAATATGAACGACAACTCGTAAAACTTTACACACACATCAGGCCGAGCAAATTTATCAATATTTTATAAGTTAGTTGTGCAGCTTTTTTGAAATGGCTCGCCATGGCCCTCGAGAAATGTTAAAAAAAAGCAGCTCTGGTTGAGTGTTTCACCTCGCTTTTTGTAAATTTTATGGAGTACAGTGAACCCTCGGTTATCGCGGTTAATGGGGACCGAGACCACCCGCGAAAACTGAAAATCCGCGAAGTAGCGGCGCACCTTCAAAAATGCTTAAAAAAAATATACAATATATATAATAAATATATATATATATATATATATATATATATATATATATATATATATATACAGGGAGAGAGAGAGTGAAATTCATGTTATAACAAAAAAACCAAATTATTATTAAAACGTATTATTTTTTTATTCCCCAGCCATTCTTTTTGTATTTATTTAATTACTCCGACTTTTACCTGCTGGTACGCCGTCCGGTGTGCCCTGTGAAATGAAAGGTGGCATTCTTTATTTATTTATTCATTTATTCATTCATAACTGACAGCCTCGCGCTCCGCTCGTGCCCGGGCAGAAGAGGTGCTCCAATTTGGCTTAACTGTGACACACGCCCGTCCTCCTCCCCCGGAGCTTCCATTCGGTTAAACTTAGGGGCCGCTTGGCACCGCCCGTGCCCGGGGAAGGTGCTCCTCTTCGGCTTACTGTGACGCGAGCATGCCCTCCTCCTCCGGAGCTTCCATTCGGTTAAACTTAGGGGCCGCTTGGAACCGCCCGTGCCCGGGGAAGGTGCTCCTCTTCGGCTTACTGTGACGCGAGCATGCCCTCCTCCTCCGGAGCTTCCATTCGGTTAAACTTAGGGGCCGCTTGGAACCGCCCGTGCCCGGGGAAGGTGCTCCTCTTCGGCTTACTGTGACGCGAGCATGCCCTCCTCCTCCGGAGCTTCCATTCGGTTAAACTTAGGGGCCGCTTGGCACCGCCCGTGCCCGGGGAAGGTGCTCCTCTACGGCTTAACTGCCACGCACGCTGGCCGGAGCTCTGGTACGGTCCGAACCGCGCGAAACGTCGCCACCGATCGTGTCCGGGGGAACGTGCTCTTCTTCGTCCACTCTCCTCTTCGCCCACGCTCTTCTTCGGCGCACGCCGGCCGTCTAACCGCTCCAGCGCCCCGTCGTGCCGCTCGGCGAAACTACAATGCCCCCGAATATTTTTTAGACCCGCGAAGCACTGAACCCGCGAAAGGTGAACCGCGAAGTAGCGAGGGTTCACTGTATGTATAAGACCAAGACCTACAAAAAAGTCTCTTGGAGCAATGAGCTAGGTTTTACAGGAAGTCGGCCATTTTGAATTTACTTAAAAGGGGGCGGGTCACCACAATGGACTTTGTGTAGAAATTATTATTGGGGCCCGAGCAGCGACCGCGGCGAGGTCCCTATTGTTTTTGTAGAAAATATTATTACTTTTATTATTATTATTATTATTATTATTAGGGCCTGAGCAGCGACCGCTGCGAAGTCCCTATTGTTTTTGTAGAAATTATTATTATTATTATTTTTCCGATTGTTCGATCGCATTTTTGACCCCGAAACATGCACAAAAACTCACCAAAGTTGGCAGTCTCATCGGGCATGGCGAAAAATTTGATATTTTAATGTCTAATATGAACAAGAAGTGAGTTATGAATTTTTGAAAGTCCGACTTTTGCCCTTTTTTGCATGTTTACAGGGGTCATTCTTTTGCACCCTGATCCTAAAGGCTTCATCTGATTGCCTTAAAATTCTGTCTGTAGCTTCTGAAGACCTGGGACAAACACTGGGGCTAAAATTTTTTGTTTCCGAAATACTATATGACGGGGGCGGGGCATCAAAGTTTTCACTTAAGATTTCCTTCGCCGCAATGGACAAAATGCTTAATAACCCTCCTGCACATGCTGCTAAAAATCCAAAACTTCACATGTACATAAAGAGTCTGTACCTGAAGACATCTATATGTTTATATTCAGTTATACACCTTGCGCCAATCAATATCATTTTTTACATTTTGACGTACTGCACGGTGCCCTTTTAACGAATCTGATTGAAAATTGGCTAGAAAAGACTCAAGACATTGATCTTACTCTATCCCTATTTTTGTGACTTTCCTTCGAAGGGCGTGGCTATTACGGTGCCGCAGAGTCTGATTATTCTCTGTGGCAACAAAAGTTCCTGCAAAATGATTCAGATGATCCATCTTCTCGAAATTTTTCACATTTGAGGATATTCAGGCCCTGAAGACGGCTGCCAACTTATTTTTGATCGCAGTGGTAGCGCCACCAACTGGTTAAAACAAATACAAATTATTTTCGTTGATTTTTTTCTCCGGGCAGGTTAACAAAATCTACCTTACATTTGCTCGGATGAGTGTTTAGGCCTTGAGGATGTCACAATACGAAAGTCTTTCGCCTTCTTCAGAGTGTCACATGATGGTGTCTTGTGGCCCGTCTTTATCAGCTGATGTTCCATGAGGGCGTGACTTACCTGTCACAAGAATGAAGGCAAGTCACGCCCCCCGCTGTCCGTTCACTCCGCCAAAATGCTGCTCCAGGTGGTAGAGAGGATGAAGGCTCCCTTGTCTCTGTTCATGGTTTTTATGCCTCGCTTGCAGATCTCAATGGCCTCTCTGATCCAGCGCTGTTGTTTATTCTCTTCGGTGCGGATGACCCTGCCCTTCTCCCGGTCCATGATGTGGTTTTCCCTTTTGCAGCGGTCAGTGATTGCTGATTTGTAATGTTCATGTTGTGCTTGTTCTTTTACTGCTCTGATTTTTTCATTTTTTTGACAGGTAAGTCACACCCTCATGGAACATCAGCTGATAAAGACGGGTCTCAAGACACCATCATGCGACACTCTGAAGAAGGCAAAAGACTCGCCGAAACATGTCAGGTAAAAAATTAACCTAAAACATAATTGTCTGCTTTTAATGAATCAGTCAAATATCAATAATAAGAAGACAAAATGAACCTAATACAAATAAATGAATGCTTAATAACTCCCCTGCACATGCTCCTAAAAATCCAAACCTTCACCTGTAAATAAAACGTCCCGACCTGAAGACATCTTAATGTTATTATTTTGTTATACACACAGCGCCGCCAAGTGGAATCAAAAATTTGTTTTTATTTTAATTTTCACGTACTGCACGGTGCCCTTTTGACGAATCCGACTGAAAATTAGTCAGAAAAGACTCAAGACAATGATCTTACTCTCTGCCGAATTTTGTGACGTTTTGGCAAAAGGCGTGGCTATTACGGTGCTGAAAAGTCCGATTGTACTCTGTGGCAACAAAAGCTCCGGCAACATGACTCAGATGATCCTATCTTCTCGAAGTTGTACACATTTGAGGATACTTCAGCCCTGAAGACATCTACCGACTTATTTTTCATCGTAGTAGTAGCGCCACCAACTGGTAAAAGCTAATACAAGTTATTTTCTTGGATGTTTTTCTCCGTGCAACTCAACAAGGTCGCCCTCATATATGCTCGGATGACTGTTTCGGCCATGAGGATGTCACAATACGAAATTAGTCCTTTTTCGTGAAAAGTTGTGGGAGTGGCATTGCACTGTTCGGCAATAAAACAACGCTGATTATGAGGTTCTAAATATGAACGACAACTCGTGAAACTTTACACACACATCAGGCCGAGCAAATTTATCAATATTTTATACGTTAGTTGTGCAGCTTTTTTTAAATGGCTCGCCATGGCCCTTGAGAAATGTTCAAAAAAGCAGCCCTGATTGAGTGTTTCACCTCGCTTTTTGTAAATTTTATGGAGTACAGTGAACCCTCGGTTATCGCGGTTAATGGGGACCGAGACCACCCGCGAAAACTGAAAATCCGCGAAGTAGCGGCGCACCTTCAAAAATGCTTAAAAAAAATATACAATATATATAATAAATATATATATATATATATATATATATATATATATATATACGGGGAGAGAGAGAGTGAAATTCATTTTATAACAAAAAAACCAAATTATTATTAAAACGTATTATTTTTTTATTCCCCAGCCATTCTTTTTGTATTTATTTAATTACTCCGACTTTTACCTGCTGGTACGCCGTCCGGTGTGCCCTGTGAAATGAAAGGTGGCATTCTTTATTTATTTATTCATTTATTCATTCATAACTGACAGCCTCGCGCTCCGCTCGTGCCCGGGCGGAAGAGGTGCTCCAATTCGGCTTAACTGTGACACACGCCCGCCCTCCTCCCCCGGAACTTCCATTCGGTTAAACTTAGGGGCCGCTTGGCACCGCCCGTGCCCGGGGAAGGTGCTCCTCTTCGGCTTACTGTGACGCGAGCATGCCCTCCTCCTCCGGAGCTTCCATTCGGTTAAACTTAGGGGCCGCTTGGAACCGCCCGTGCCCGGGGAAGGTGCTCCTCTTCGGCTTACTGTGACGCGAGCATGCCCTCCTCCTCCGGAGCTTCCATTCGGTTAAACTTAGGGGCCGCTTGGAACCGCCCGTGCCCGGGGAAGGTGCTCCTCTTCGGCTTACTGTGACGCGAGCATGCCCTCCTCCTCCGGAGCTTCCATTCGGTTAAACTTAGGGGCCGCTTGGCACCGCCCGTGCCCGGGGAAGGTGCTCCTCTACGGCTTAACTGCCACGCACGCCGGCCGGAGCTCTGGTACGGTCCGAACCGCGCGAAACGTCGCCACCGATCGTGTCAGGGAGAACGTGCTCTTCTTCGTCCACTCTCCTCTTCGCCCACGCTCTTCTTCGGCGCACGCCGGCCGTCTAACCGCTCCAGCGCCCCGTCGTGCCGCTCGGCGAAACTACAATGCCCCCGAATATTTTTTAGACCCGCGAAGCACTGAACCCGCGAAAGGTGAACCGCGAAGTAGCGAGGGTTCACTGTATGTATAAGACCAAGACCTACAAAAAAGTCTCTTGGAGCAATGAGCTAGGTTTTACAGGAAGTCGGCCATTTTGAATTTACTTAAAAGGGGGCGGGTCACCACAATGGACTTTGTGTAGAAATTATTATTGGGGCCCGAGCAGCGACGGCGGCGAGGTCCCTATTGTTTTTGTAGAAATTATTATTAGGGCCTGAGCAGCGACCGCTACGAGGTCCCCATTGTTTTTGTGGAAATTATTATTATTTTTATTATTATTATTATTAGGGCCCGAGCAGTGACCGCTGCGAGGTCCCTATTGTTTTTCTAGAAATTGTTATTAGGGCCCGAGCTGCGACGGCTGCGAGGTCCCTATTGTTTTTGTAGAAAATATTATTACTTTTATTATTATTAATATTATTATTATTATTATTAGGGCCTGAGCAGCGACCGCTGCGAAGTCCCTATTGTTTTTGTAGAAATTATTATTATTATTATTTTTCCGATTGTTCGATCGCATTTTTGACCCCCGAAACATGCACAAAAACTCACCAAACTTGGCAGTCTCATCGGGCATGGCGAAAAATGTGATATTTTAACGTCTAATATGAACAGGAAGTGAGTTATGAATTTTTGAAAGTCCGACTTTTGCCCTTTTTTGCATGTTTACAGGGGTCATTCTTTTGCACCCTGATCCTAAAGGCTTCATCTGATTGCCTTAAAATTCTGTCTGTAGCATCTGAAGACCTGGGACAAACACTGGGGCTAAATTTTTTTGTTTCCGAAATACTATATGACGGGGGCGGGGCTTCAAAGTTTTCACTTAAGATTTCCTTCGCCGCAATGGACAAAATGCTTAATAACTCTCCTGCACATGCTGCTAAAAATCCAAAACTTCACATGTACATAAAAAGTCTGTACCTGAAGACATCTATATGTTTATATTCAGTTATACACCTTGCGCCAATCAATATCATTTTTTACATTTTGACGTACTGCACGGTGCCCTTTTAACGAATCTGATTGAAAATTGGCTAGAAAAGACTCAAGACATTGATCTTACTCTATCCCTATTTTTGTGACTTTCCTTCGAAGGGCGTGGCTATTACGGTGCCGCAGAGTCTGATTATTCTCCGTGGCAACAAAAGTTCCTGCAAAATGATTCAGATGATCCATCTTCTCGAAATTTTTCACATTTGAGGATATTCAGGCCCTGAAGACGGCTGCCAACTTATTTTTGATCGCAGTGGTAGCGCCACCAACTGGTTAAAACAAATACAAATTATTTTCGTTGATGTTTTTCTCCGGGCAGGTGAACAAAATCTACCTTATATTTGCTCGGATGAGTGTTTAGGCCTTGAGCATGTCACAATACGAAAGTCTTTCGCCTTCTTCAGAGTGTCACATGATGCTGTCTTGTGACCCGTCTTTATCAGCTGATGTTCCATGAGGGCGTGACTTACCTGTCACAAGAATGAAGGCAAGTCACGCCCCCCGCTGTCCGTTCACTCCGCCAAGATGCTGGTCCAGGTGGTAGAGAGGATGAAGGCTCCCTTGTCTCTGTTCATGGTTTTTATGCCTCGCTTGCAGATCTCAATGGCCTCTCTGATCCAGCGCTGTTGTTTGTTCTCTTCTGTGCGGATGACCCTGCCCTTCTCCCGGTCCATGATGTGGTTTTCCCTTTTGCAGTGGTCAGTGATTGCTGATTTGTAATGTTCATGTTGTGCTTGTTCTTTTACTGCTCTGATTTTTTTCATTTTTTTGACAGGTAAGTCACACCCTCATGGAACATCAGCTCAAGACACCATCATGCGACACTCTGAAGAAGGCGAAAGACTCGCCGAAACATGTCAGGTAAAAAATTAACCTAAAACATAATTGTCTGCTTTTAATGAATCAGTCAAATATCAATAATAAGAAGACAAAATGAACCTAATACAAATAAATGAATGCTTAATAACTCCCCTGCACATGCTCCTAAAAATCCAAACCTTCACCTGTAAATAAAACGTCCCGACCTGAAGACATCGTAATGTTATTATTTTGTTATACACACAGTGCCGCCAAGTGGAATCAAAAATTTGTTTTTATTTTAATTTTCACGTACTGCACGGTGCCCTTTTGACGAATCCGACTGAAAATGAGTCAGAAAAGACTCAAGACAATGATCTTACTCTCTGCCGAATTTTGTGGCGTTTTGGCAAAAGGCGTGGCTATTAAGGTGCTGAAAAGTCCGATTGTACTCTGTGGCAACAAAAGCTCCGGCAACATGACTCAGATGATCTTATCTTCTCGAAGTTGTACACATTTGAGGATACTTCAGCCCTGAAGACATCTACCAACTTATTTTACATCGTAGTAGTAGCGCCACCAACTGGTAAAAGCTAATACAAGTTATTTTCTTGTATGTTTTTCTCCGTGCAACTCAACAAGGTCGCCCTCATATATGCTCGGATGACTGTTTCGGCCATGAGGATGTCACAATACGAAATTCGTCCTTTTTCGTGAAAAGTTGTGGGAGTGGCATTGCACTGTTCGGCAATAAAACAAAGCTGATTATGAGGTTCTAAATATGAACGACAACTCGTAAAACTTTACACACACATCAGGCCGAGCAAATTTATCAATATTTTATACGTTAGTTGTGCAGCTTTTTTGAAATGGCTCGCCATGGCCCTCGAGAAATGTTAAAAAAAGCAGCTCTGGTTGAGTGTTTCACCTCGCTTTTTGTAAATTTTATGGAGTACAGTGAACCCTCGGTTATCGCGGTTAATGGGGACCGAGACCACCCGCGAAAACTGAAAATCCGCGAAGTAGCGGCGCACCTTCAAAAATGCTTAAAAAAAATATACAATATATATAATAATATATATATATATATATATATATATATATATATATATATATATATATATATATATATATATATATATATACGGGGAGAGAGAGAGTGAAATTCATGTTATAACAAAAAAACCAAATTAATTAAAACGTATTATTTTTTTATTCCCCAGCCATTCTTTTAGTATTTATTTAATTACTCCGACTTTTACCTGCTGGTACGCCGTCCGGTGTGCCCTGTGAAATGAAAGGTGGCATTCTTTATTTATTTATTCATTTATTCATTCATAACTGACAGCCTCGCGCTCCGCTCGTGCCCGGGCAGAAGAGGTGCTCCAATTTGGCTTAACTGTGACACACGCCCGCCCTCCTCCCCCGGAGCTTCCATTCGGTTAAACTTAGGGGCCGCTTGGCACCGCCCGTGCCCGGGGAAGGTGCTCCTCTTCGGCTTACTGTGACGCGAGCATGCCCTCCTCCTCCGGAGCTTCCATTCGGTTAAACTTAGGGGCCGCTTGGAACCGCCCGTGCCCGGGGAAGGTGCTCCTCTACAGCTTAACTGCCACGCACGCCGGCCGGAGCTCTGGTACGGTCCGAACCGCGCGAAACGTCGCCACCGATCGTGTCCGAGGGAACGTGCTCTTCTTCGTCCACTCTCCTCTTCGCCCACGCTCTTCTTCGGCGCACGGCGGCCGTCTAACCGCTCCAGCGCCCCGTCGTGCCGCTCGGCGAAACTACAATGCCCCCGAATATTTTTTAGACCCGCGAAGCACTGAACCCGCGAAAGGTGAACCGCGAAGTAGCGAGGGTTCACTGTATGTATAAGACCAAGACCTACAAAAAAGTCTCTTGGAGCAATGAGCTAGGTTTTACAGGAAGTCGGCCATTTTGAATTTACTTAAAAGGGGGCGGGTCACCACAATGGACTTTGTGTAGAAATTATTATTGGGGCCCGAGCACCGACCGCGGCGAGGTCCCTATTGTTTTTGTAGAAAACATTATTACTTTTATTATTATTATTATTATTATTATTAGGGCCTGAGCAGCGACCGCTGCGAAGTCCCTATTGTTTTTGTAGAAATTATTATTATTATTATTTTTCCGATTGTTCGATCGCATTTTTGACCCCCGAAACATGCACAAAAACTCACCAAACTTGGCAGTCTCATCGGGCATGGCGAAAAATTTGATATTTTAACGTCTAATATGAACAGGAAGTGAGTTATGAATTTTTGAAAGTCCGACTTTTGCCCTTTTTTGCATGTTTACAGGGGTCATTCTTTTGCACCCTGATCCTAAAGGCTTCATCTGATTGCCTTAAAATTCTGTCTGTAGCATCTGAAGACCTGGGACAAACACTGGGGCTAAAATTTTTTGTTTCCGAAATACTATATGACGGGGGCGGGGCTTCAAAGTTTTCACTTAAGATTTCCTTCGCCGCAATGGACAAAATGCTTAATAACTCTCCTGCACATGCTGCTAAAAATCCAAAACTTCACATGTACATAAAGAGTCTGTACCTGAAGACATCTATATGTTTATATTCAGTTATACACCTTGCGCCAATCAATATCATTTTTTACATTTTGACGTACTGCATGGTGCCCTTTTAACGAATCCGATTGAAAATTGGCTAGAAAAGACTCAAGACATTGATCTTACTCTATCCCTATTTTTATGACTTTCCTTCAAAGGGCGTGGCTATTACGGTGCCGCAGAGTCTGATTATTCTCCGTGGCAACAAAAGTTCCTGCAAAATGATTCAGATGATCCATCTTCTGGAAATCTTTCACATTTGAGGATATTCAGGCCCTGAAGACGGCTGCCAACTTATTTTTGATCGCAGTGGTAGCGCCACCAACTGGTTAAAACAAATACAAATTATTTTCGTTGATGTTTTTCTCCGGGCAGGTGAACAAAATCTACCTTATATTTGCTCGGATGAGTGTTTAGGCCTTGAGCATGTCACAATACAAAAGTATTTCGCCTTCTTCAGAGTGTCACATGATGGTGTCTTGTGACCCGTCTTTATCAGCTGATGTTCCATGAGGGCGTGACTTACCTGTCACAAGAATGAAGGCAAGTCACGCCCCCCGCTGTCCGTTCACTCCGCCAAGATGCTGGTCCAGGTGGTAGAGAGGATGAAGGCTCCCTTGTCTCTGTTCATGGTTTTTATGCCTCGCTTGCAGATCTCAATGGCCTCTCTGATCCAGCGCTGTTGTTTGTTCTCTTCTGTGCGGATGACCCTGCCCTTCTCCCGGTCCATGATGTGGTTTTCCCTTTTGCAGTGGTCAGTGATTGCTGATTTGTAATGTTCATGTTGTGCTTGTTCTTTTACTGCTCTGATTTTTTCATTTTTTTGACAGGTAAGTCACACCCTCATGGAACATCAGCTGATAAAGACGGGTCTCAAGACACCATCATGCGACACTCTGAAGAAGGCGAAAGACTCGCCGAAACATGTCAGGTAAAAAATTAACCTAAAACATAATTGTCTGCTTTTAATGAATCAGTCAAATATCAATAATAAGAAGACAAAATGAACCTAATACAAATAAATGAATGCTTAATAACTCCCCTGCACATGCTCCTAAAAATCCAAACCTTCACCTGTAAATAAAACGTCCCGACCTGAAGACATCTTAATGTTATTATTTTGTTATACACACAGTGCCGCCAAGTGGAATAAAAATTTTTTTTTTATTTTAATTTTCACGTACTGCACGGTGCCCTTTTGACGAATCCGACTGAAAATTAGTCAGAAAAGACTCAAGACAATGATCTTACTCTCTGCCGAATTTTGTGACGTTTTGGCAAAAGGCGTGGCTATTAAGGTGCTGAAAAGTCCGATTGTACTCTGTGGCAACAAAAGCTCCGGCAACATGACTCAGATGATCCTATCTTCTCGAAGTTGTACACATTTGAGGATACTTCAGCCCTGAAGACATCTACCAACTTATTTTACATTGTAGTAGTAGCGCCACCAACTGGTAAAAGCTAATACAAGTTATTTTCTTGGATGTTTTTCTCCGTGCAACTCAACAAGGTCGCCCTCATATATGCTCGGATGACTGTTTCGGCCATGAGGATGTCACAATACGAAATTTGTGATTTTTCGTGAAAAGTTGTGGGAGTGGCATTGCACTGTTCGGCAATAAAACAAAGCTGAATATGAGGTTCTAAATATGAACGACAACTCGTAAAACTTTACACACACATCAGGCCGAGCAAATTTATCAATATTTTATACGTTAGTTGTGCAGCTTTTTTGAAATGGCTCGCCATGGCCCTCGAGAAATGTTAAAAAAAAGCAGCTCTGGTTGAGTGTTTCACCTCGCTTTTTGTAAATTTTATGGAGTACAGTGAACCCTCGGTTATCGCGGTTAATGGGGACCGAGACCACCCGCGAAAACTGAAAATCCGCGAAGTAGCGGCGCACCTTCAAAAATGCTTAAAAAAAATATACAATATATACAATAAATATATAATATATATATATATATATATATATATATATATATATATATATATATATATATATATATATATATATACGGGGAGAGAGAGAGTGAAATTCATGTTATAACAAAAAAACCAAATTATTATTAAAACGTATTATTTTTTTATTCCCCAGCCATTCTTTTTGTATTTATTTAATTACTCCGACTTTTACCTGCTGGTACGCCGTCCGGTGTGCCCTGTGAAATGAAAGGTGGCATTCTTTATTTATTTATTCATTTATTCATTCATAACTGACAGCCTCGCGCTCCGCTCGTGCCCGGGCAGAAGAGGTGCTCCAATTTGGCTTAACTGTGACACACGCCCGTCCTCCTCCCCCGGAGATTCCATTCGGTTAAACTTAGGGGCCGCTTGGCACCGCCCGTGCCCGGGGAAGGTGCTCCTCTTCGGCTTACTGTGACGCGAGCATGCCCTCCTCCTCCGGAGCTTCCATTCGGTTAAACTTAGGGGCCGCTTGGAACCGCCCGTGCCCGGGGACGGTGCTCCTCTTCGGCTTACTGTGACGCGAGCATGCCCTCCTCCTCCGGAGCTTCCATTCGGTTAAACTTAGGGGCCGCTTGGCACCGCCCGTGCCCGGGGAAGGTGCTCCTCTACGGCTTAACTGCCACGCACGCTGGCCGGAGCTCTGGTACGGTCCGAACCGCGCGAAACGTCGCCACCGATCGTGTCCGGGGGAACGTGCTCTTCTTCGTCCACTCTCCTCTTCGCCCACGCTCTTCTTCGGCGCACGCCGGCCGTCTAACCGCTCCAGCGCCCCGTCGTGCCGCTCGGCGAAACTACAATGCCCCCGAATATTTTTTAGACCCGCGAAGCACTGAACCCGCGAAAGGTGAACCGCGAAGTAGCGAGGGTTCACTGTATGTATAAGACCAAGACCTACAAAAAAGTCTCTTGGAGCAATGAGCTAGGTTTTACAGGAAGTCGGCCATTTTGAATTTACTTAAAAGGGGGCGGGTCACCACAATGGACTTTGTGTAGAAATTATTATTGGGGCCCGAGCAGCGACCGCGGCGAGGTCCCTATTGTTTTTGTAGAAAATATTATTACTTTTATTATTATTATTATTATTATTATTAGGGCCTGAGCAGCGACCGCTGCGAAGTCCCTATTGTTTTTGTAGAAATTATTATTATTATTATTTTTCCGATTGTTCGATCGCATTTTTGACCCCCGAAACATGCACAAAAACTCACCAAACTTGGCAGTCTCATCGGGCATGGCGAAAAATTTGATATTTTAACGTCTAATATGAACAGGAAGTGAGTTATGAATTTTTGAAAGTCCGACTTTTGCCCTTTTTTGCATGTTTACAGGGGTCATTCTTTTGCACCCTGATCCTAAAGGCTTCATCTGATTGCCTTAAAATTCTGTCTGTAGCATCTGAAGACCTGGGACAAACACTGGGGCTAAAATTGTTTGTTTCCGAAATACTATATGACGGGGGCGGGGCATCAAAGTTTTCACTTAAGATTTCCTTCGCCGCAATGGACAAAATGCTTAATAACTCTCCTGCACATGCTGCTAAAAATCCAAAACTTCACATGTACATAAAGAGTCTGTACCTGAAGACATCTATATGTTTATATTCAGTTATACACCTTGCGCCAATCAATATCATTTTTTACATTTTGACGTACTGCACGGTGCCCTTTTAACGAATCTGATTGAAAATTGGCTAGAAAAGACTCAAGACATTGATCTTACTCTATCCCTATTTTTACGACTTTCCTTCAAAGGGCGTGGCTATTACGGTGCCGCAGAGTCTGATTATTCTCCGTGGCAACAAAAGTTCCTGCAAAATGATTCAGATGATCCATCTTCTGGAAATCTTTCACATTTGAGGATATTCAGGCCCTGAAGACGGCTGCCAACTTATTTTTGATCGCAGTGGTAGTGCCACCAACTGGTTAAAACAAATACAAATTATTTTCGTTGATGTTTTTCTCCGGGCAGGTGAACATAATCTACCTTATATTTGCTCGGATGAGTGTTTAGGCCTTGAGCATGTCACAATACGAAAGTCTTTCGCCTTCTTCAGAGTGTCACATGATGCTGTCTTGTGACCCGTCTTTATCAGCTGATGTTCCATGAGGGCGTGACTTACCTGTCACAAGAATGAAGGCAAGTCACGCCCCCCGCAGTCCGTTCACTCCGCCAAGATGCTGCTCCAGGTGGTAGAGAGGATGAAGGCTCCCTTGTCTCTGTTCATGGTTTTTATGCCTCGCTTGCAGATCTCAATGGCCTCTCTGATCCAGCGCTGTTGTTTGTTCTCTTCTGTGCGGATGACCCTGCCCTTCTCCCGGTCCATGATGTGGTTTTCCCTTTTGCAGTGGTCAGTGATTGCTGATTTGTAATGTTCATGTTGTGCTTGTTCTTTTACTGCTCTGATTTTTTCATTTTTTTGACAGGTAAGTCACACCCTCATGGAACATCAGCTCAAGACACCATCATGCGACACTCTGAAGAAGGCAAAAGACTCGCCGAAACATGTCAGGTAAAAAATTAACCTAAAACATAATTGTCTGCTTTTAATGAATCAGTCAAATATCAATAATAAGAAGACAAAATGAACCTAATACAAATAAATGAATGCTTAATAACTCCCCTGCACATGCTCCTAAAAATCCAAACCTTCACCTGTAAATAAAACGTCCCGACCTGAAGACATCTTAATGTTATTATTTTGTTATACACACAGTGCCGCCAAGTGGAATCAAAAATTTGTTTTTATTTTAATTTTCACATACTGCACGGTGCCCTTTTGACGAATCCGACTGAAAATGAGTCAGAAAAGATTCAAGACAATGATCTTACTCTCTGCCGAATTTTGTGACGTTTTGGCAAAAGGCGTGGCTATTAAGGTGCTGAAAAGTCCGATTGTACTCTGTGGCAACAAAAGCTCCGGCAACATGACTCAGATGATCCTATCTTCTCGAAGTTGTACACATTTGAGGATACTTCAGCCCTGAAGACATCTACCAACTTATTTTACATCGTAGTAGTAGCGCCACCAACTGGTAAAAGCTAATACAAGTTATTTTCTTGGATGTTTTTCTCCGTGCAACTCAACAAGGTCGCCCTCATATATGCTCGGATGACTGTTTCGGCCATGAGGATGTCACAATACGAAATTCGTCCTTTTTCATGAAAAGTTGTGGGAGTGGCATTGCACTGTTCGGCAATAAAACAAAGCTGATTATGAGGTTCTAAATATGAACGACAACTCGTAAAACTTTACACACACATCAGGCCGAGCAAATTTATCAATATTTTATACGTTAGTTGTGCAGCTTTTTTGAAATGGCTCGCCATGGCCCTCGAGAAATGTTAAAAAAAGCAGCTCTGGTTGAGTGTTTCACCTCGCTTTTTGTAAATTTTATGGAGTACAGTGAACCCTCGGTTATCGCGGTTAACGGGGACCGAGACCACCCGCGAAAACTGAAAATCCGCGAAGTAGCGGCGCACCTTCAAAAATGCTTAAAAAAAATAAACAATATATATAATAATATATATATATATATATATATATATATATATATATACGGGGGAGAGAGAGAGTGAAATTCATGTTATAACAAAAAAACTAAATTATTATTAAAACGTATTATTTTTTTATTCCCCAGCCATTCTTTTAGTATTTATTTAATTACTCCGACTTTTACCTGCTGGTACGCCGTCCGGTGTGCCCTGTGAAATGAAAGGTGGCATTCTTTATTTATTTATTCATTCATAACTGACAGCCTCGCGCTCCGCTCGTGCCCGGGCAGAAGAGGTGCTCCAATTTGGCTTAACTGTGACACACGCCCGCCCTCCTCCCCCGGAGCTTCCATTCGGTTAAACTTAGGGGCCGCTTGGCACCGCCCGTGCCCGGGGAAGGTGCTCCTCTTCGGCTTACTGTGACGCGAGCATGCCCTCCTCCTCCGGAGCTTCCATTCGGTTAAACTTAGGGGCCGCTTGGAACCGCCCGTGCCCGGGGAAGGTGCTCCTCTACAGCTTAACTGCCACGCACGCCGGCCGGAGCTCTGGTACGGTCCGAACCGCGCGAAACGTCGCCACCGATCGTGTCCGAGGGAACGTGCTCTTCTTCGTCCACTCTCCTCTTCGCCCACGCTCTTCTTCGGCGCACGGCGGCCGTCTAACCGCTCCAGCGCCCCGTCGTGCCGCTCGGCGAAACTACAATGCCCCCGAATATTTTTTAGACCCGCGAAGCACTGAACCCGCGAAAGGTGAACCGCGAAGTAGCGAGGGTTCACTGTATGTATAAGACCAAGACCTACAAAAAAGTCTCTTGGAGCAATGAGCTAGGTTTTACAGGAAGTCGGCCATTTTGAATTTACTTAAAAGGGGGCGGGTCACCACAATGGACTTTGTGTAGAAATTATTATTGGGGCCCGAGCACCGACCGCGGCGAGGTCCCTATTGTTTTTGTAGAAAACATTATTACTTTTATTATTATTATTATTATTATTATTAGGGCCTGAGCAGCGACCGCTGCGAAGTCCCTATTGTTTTTGTAGAAATTATTATTATTATTATTTTTCCGATTGTTCGATCGCATTTTTGACCCCCGAAACATGCACAAAAACTCACCAAACTTGGCAGTCTCATCGGGCATGGCGAAAAATTTGATATTTTAACGTCTAATATGAACAGGAAGTGAGTTATGAATTTTTGAAAGTCCGACTTTTGCCCTTTTTTGCATGTTTACAGGGGTCATTCTTTTGCACCCTGATCCTAAAGGCTTCATCTGATTGCCTTAAAATTCTGTCTGTAGCATCTGAAGACCTGGGACAAACACTGGGGCTAAAATTTTTTGTTTCCGAAATACTATATGACGGGGGCGGGGCTTCAAAGTTTTCACTTAAGATTTCCTTCGCCGCAATGGACAAAATGCTTAATAACTCTCCTGCACATGCTGCTAAAAATCCAAAACTTCACATGTACATAAAGAGTCTGTACCTGAAGACATCTATATGTTTATATTCAGTTATACACCTTGCGCCAATCAATATCATTTTTTACATTTTGACGTACTGCATGGTGCCCTTTTAACGAATCCGATTGAAAATTGGCTAGAAAAGACTCAAGACATTGATCTTACTCTATCCCTATTTTTATGACTTTCCTTCAAAGGGCGTGGCTATTACGGTGCCGCAGAGTCTGATTATTCTCCGTGGCAACAAAAGTTCCTGCAAAATGATTCAGATGATCCATCTTCTGGAAATCTTTCACATTTGAGGATATTCAGGCCCTGAAGACGGCTATCAACTTATTTTTGATCGCAGTGGTAGCGCCACCAACTGGTTAAAACAAATACAAATTATTTTCGTTGATGTTTTTCTCCGGGCAGGTGAACAAAATCTACCTTATATTTGCTCGGATGAGTGTTTAGGCCTTGAGCATGTCACAATACAAAAGTATTTCGCCTTCTTCAGAGTGTCACATGATGGTGTCTTGTGACCCGTCTTTATCAGCTGATGTTCCATGAGGGCGTGACTTACCTGTCACAAGAATGAAGGCAAGTCACGCCCCCCGCTGTCCGTTCACTCCGCCAAGATGCTGGTCCAGGTGGTAGAGAGGATGAAGGCTCCCTTGTCTCTGTTCATGGTTTTTATGCCTCGCTTGCAGATCTCAATGGCCTCTCTGATCCAGCGCTGTTGTTTGTTCTCTTCTGTGCGGATGACCCTGCCCTTCTCCCGGTCCATGATGTGGTTTTCCCTTTTGCAGTGGTCAGTGATTGCTGATTTGTAATGTTCATGTTGTGCTTGTTCTTTTACTGCTCTGATTTTTTCATTTTTTTGACAGGTAAGTCACACCCTCATGGAACATCAGCTGATAAAGACGGGTCTCAAGACACCATCATGCGACACTCTGAAGAAGGCGAAAGACTCGCCGAAACATGTCAGGTAAAAAATTAACCTAAAACATAATTGTCTGCTTTTAATGAATCAGTCAAATATCAATAATAAGAAGACAAAATGAACCTAATACAAATAAATGAATGCTTAATAACTCCCCTGCACATGCTCCTAAAAATCCAAACCTTCACCTGTAAATAAAACGTCCCGACCTGAAGACATCTTAATGTTATTATTTTGTTATACACACAGTGCCGCCAAGTGGAATAAAAATTTTTTTTTTATTTTAATTTTCACGTACTGCACGGTGCCCTTTTGACGAATCCGACTGAAAATTAGTCAGAAAAGACTCAAGACAATGATCTTACTCTCTGCCGAATTTTGTGACGTTTTGGCAAAAGGCGTGGCTATTAAGGTGCTGAAAAGTCCGATTGTACTCTGTGGCAACAAAAGCTCCGGCAACATGACTCAGATGATCCTATCTTCTCGAAGTTGTACACATTTGAGGATACTTCAGCCCTGAAGACATCTACCAACTTATTTTACATTGTAGTAGTAGCGCCACCAACTGGTAAAAGCTAATACAAGTTATTTTCTTGGATGTTTTTCTCCGTGCAACTCAACAAGGTCGCCCTCATATATGCTCGGATGACTGTTTCGGCCATGAGGATGTCACAATACGAAATTTGTGATTTTTCGTGAAAAGTTGTGGGAGTGGCATTGCACTGTTCGGCAATAAAACAAAGCTGAATATGAGGTTCTAAATATGAACGACAACTCGTAAAACTTTACACACACATCAGGCCGAGCAAATTTATCAATATTTTATACGTTAGTTGTGCAGCTTTTTTGAAATGGCTCGCCATGGCCCTCGAGAAATGTTAAAAAAAAGCAGCTCTGGTTGAGTGTTTCACCTCGCTTTTTGTAAATTTTATGGAGTACAGTGAACCCTCGGTTATCGCGGTTAATGGGGACCGAGACCACCCGCGAAAACTGAAAATCCGCGAAGTAGCGGCGCACCTTCAAAAATGCTTAAAAAAAATATACAATATATACAATAAATATATAAATATATATATATATATATATATATATATATATATATATATATATATATATATATATATATATATACGGGGAGAGAGAGAGTGAAATTCATGTTATAACAAAAAAACCAAATTATTATTAAAACGTATTATTTTTTTATTCCCCAGCCATTCTTTTTGTATTTATTTAATTACTCCGACTTTTACCTGCTGGTACGCCGTCCGGTGTGCCCTGTGAAATGAAAGGTGGCATTCTTTATTTATTTATTCATTTATTCATTCATAACTGACAGCCTCGCGCTCCGCTCGTGCCCGGGCAGAAGAGGTGCTCCAATTTGGCTTAACTGTGACACACGCCCGTCCTCCTCCCCCGGAGATTCCATTCGGTTAAACTTAGGGGCCGCTTGGCACCGCCCGTGCCCGGGGAAGGTGCTCCTCTTCGGCTTACTGTGACGCGAGCATGCCCTCCTCCTCCGGAGCTTCCATTCGGTTAAACTTAGGGGCCGCTTGGAACCGCCCGTGCCCGGGGACGGTGCTCCTCTTCGGCTTACTGTGACGCGAGCATGCCCTCCTCCTCCGGAGCTTCCATTCGGTTAAACTTAGGGGCCGCTTGGCACCGCCCGTGCCCGGGGAAGGTGCTCCTCTACGGCTTAACTGCCACGCACGCTGGCCGGAGCTCTGGTACGGTCCGAACCGCGCGAAACGTCGCCACCGATCGTGTCCGGGGGAACGTGCTCTTCTTCGTCCACTCTCCTCTTCGCCCACGCTCTTCTTCGGCGCACGCCGGCCGTCTAACCGCTCCAGCGCCCCGTCGTGCCGCTCGGCGAAACTACAATGCCCCCGAATATTTTTTAGACCCGCGAAGCACTGAACCCGCGAAAGGTGAACCGCGAAGTAGCGAGGGTTCACTGTATGTATAAGACCAAGACCTACAAAAAAGTCTCTTGGAGCAATGAGCTAGGTTTTACAGGAAGTCGGCCATTTTGAATTTACTTAAAAGGGGGCGGGTCACCACAATGGACTTTGTGTAGAAATTATTATTGGGGCCCGAGCAGCGACCGCGGCGAGGTCCCTATTGTTTTTGTAGAAAATATTATTACTTTTATTATTATTATTATTATTATTATTAGGGCCTGAGCAGCGACCGCTGCGAAGTCCCTATTGTTTTTGTAGAAATTATTATTATTATTATTTTTCCGATTGTTCGATCGCATTTTTGACCCCCGAAACATGCACAAAAACTCACCAAACTTGGCAGTCTCATCGGGCATGGCGAAAAATTTGATATTTTAACGTCTAATATGAACAGGAAGTGAGTTATGAATTTTTGAAAGTCCGACTTTTGCCCTTTTTTGCATGTTTACAGGGGTCATTCTTTTGCACCCTGATCCTAAAGGCTTCATCTGATTGCCTTGAAATTCTGTCTGTAGCATCTGAAGACCTGGGACAAACACTGGGGCTAAAATTGTTTGTTTCCGAAATACTATATGACGGGGGCGGGGCATCAAAGTTTTCACTTAAGATTTCCTTCGCCGCAATGGACAAAATGCTTAATAACTCTCCTGCACATGCTGCTAAAAATCCAAAACTTCACATGTACATAAAGAGTCTGTACCTGAAGACATCTATATGTTTATATTCAGTTATACACCTTGCGCCAATCAATATCATTTTTTACATTTTGACGTACTGCACGGTGCCCTTTTAACGAATCTGATTGAAAATTGGCTAGAAAAGACTCAAGACATTGATCTTACTCTATCCCTATTTTTACGACTTTCCTTCAAAGGGCGTGGCTATTACGGTGCCGCAGAGTCTGATTATTCTCCGTGGCAACAAAAGTTCCTGCAAAATGATTCAGATGATCCATCTTCTGGAAATCTTTCACATTTGAGGATATTCAGGCCCTGAAGACGGCTGCCAACTTATTTTTGATCGCAGTGGTAGTGCCACCAACTGGTTAAAACAAATACAAATTATTTTCGTTGATGTTTTTCTCCGGGCAGGTGAACATAATCTACCTTATATTTGCTCGGATGAGTGTTTAGGCCTTGAGCATGTCACAATACGAAAGTCTTTCGCCTTCTTCAGAGTGTCACATGATGCTGTCTTGTGACCCGTCTTTATCAGCTGATGTTCCATGAGGGCGTGACTTACCTGTCACAAGAATGAAGGCAAGTCACGCCCCCCGCAGTCCGTTCACTCCGCCAAGATGCTGCTCCAGGTGGTAGAGAGGATGAAGGCTCCCTTGTCTCTGTTCATGGTTTTTATGCCTCGCTTGCAGATCTCAATGGCCTCTCTGATCCAGCGCTGTTGTTTGTTCTCTTCTGTGCGGATGACCCTGCCCTTCTCCCGGTCCATGATGTGGTTTTCCCTTTTGCAGTGGTCAGTGATTGCTGATTTGTAATGTTCATGTTGTGCTTGTTCTTTTACTGCTCTGATTTTTTCATTTTTTTGACAGGTAAGTCACACCCTCATGGAACATCAGCTCAAGACACCATCATGCGACACTCTGAAGAAGGCAAAAGACTCGCCGAAACATGTCAGGTAAAAAATTAACCTAAAACATAATTGTCTGCTTTTAATGAATCAGTCAAATATCAATAATAAGAAGACAAAATGAACCTAATACAAATAAATGAATGCTTAATAACTCCCCTGCACATGCTCCTAAAAATCCAAACCTTCACCTGTAAATAAAACGTCCCGACCTGAAGACATCTTAATGTTATTATTTTGTTATACACACAGTGCCGCCAAGTGGAATCAAAAATTTGTTTTTATTTTAATTTTCACATACTGCACGGTGCCCTTTTGACGAATCCGACTGAAAATGAGTCAGAAAAGATTCAAGACAATGATCTTACTCTCTGCCGAATTTTGTGACGTTTTGGCAAAAGGCGTGGCTATTAAGGTGCTGAAAAGTCCGATTGTACTCTGTGGCAACAAAAGCTCCGGCAACATGACTCAGATGATCCTATCTTCTCGAAGTTGTACACATTTGAGGATACTTCAGCCCTGAAGACATCTACCAACTTATTTTACATCGTAGTAGTAGCGCCACCAACTGGTAAAAGCTAATACAAGTTATTTTCTTGGATGTTTTTCTCCGTGCAACTCAACAAGGTCGCCCTCATATATGCTCGGATGACTGTTTCGGCCATGAGGATGTCACAATACGAAATTCGTCCTTTTTCATGAAAAGTTGTGGGAGTGGCATTGCACTGTTCGGCAATAAAACAAAGCTGATTATGAGGTTCTAAATATGAACGACAACTCGTAAAACTTTACACACACATCAGGCCGAGCAAATTTATCAATATTTTATACGTTAGTTGTGCAGCTTTTTTGAAATGGCTCGCCATGGCCCTCGAGAAATGTTAAAAAAAGCAGCTCTGGTTGAGTGTTTCACCTCGCTTTTTGTAAATTTTATGGAGTACAGTGAACCCTCGGTTATCGCGGTTAACGGGGACCGAGACCACCCGCGAAAACTGAAAATCCGCGAAGTAGCGGCGCACCTTCAAAAATGCTTAAAAAAAATAAACAATATATATAATAAATATATATATATATATATATATATATATATATATATACGGGGGAGAGAGAGAGTGAAATTCATGTTATAACAAAAAAACTAAATTATTATTAAAACGTATTATTTTTTTATTCCCCAGCCATTCTTTTAGTATTTATTTAATTACTCCGACTTTTACCTGCTGGTACGCCGTCCGGTGTGCCCTGTGAAATGAAAGGTGGCATTCTTTATTTATTTATTCATTCATAACTGACAGCCTCGCGCTCCGCTCGTGCCCGGGCAGAAGAGGTGCTCCAATTTGGCTTAACTGTGACACACGCCCGCCCTCCTCCCCCGGAGCTTCCATTCGGTTAAACTTAGGGGCCGCTTGGCACCGCCCGTGCCCGGGGAAGGTGCTCCTCTTCGGCTTACTGTGACGCGAGCATGCCCTCCTCCTCCGGAGCTTCCATTCGGTTAAACTTAGGGGCCGCTTGGAACCGCCCGTGCCCGGGGAAGGTGCTCCTCTACGGCTTAACTGCCACGCACGCCGGCCGGAGCTCTGGTACGGTCCGAACCGCGCGAAACGTCGCCACCGATCGTGTCCGGGGGAACGTGCTCTTCTTCGTCCACTCTCCTCTTCGCCCACGCTCTTCTTCGGCGCACGCCGGCCGTCTAACCGCTCCAGCGCCCCGTCGTGCCGCTCGGCGAAACTACAATGCCCCCGAATATTTTTTAGACCCGCGAAGCACTGAACCCGCGAAAGGTGAACCGCGAAGTAGCGAGGGTTCACTGTATGTATAAGACCAAGACCTACAAAAAAGTCTCTTGGAGCAATGAGCTAGGTTTTACAGGAAGTCGGCCATTTTGAATTTACTTAAAAGGGGGCGGGTCACCACAATGGACTTTGTGTAGAAATTATTATTGGGGCCCGAGCAGCGACCGCGGCGAGGTCCCTATTGTTTTTGTAGAAAACATTATTACTTTTATTATTATTATTATTATTATTATTAGGGCCTGAGCAGCGACCGCTGCGAAGTCCCTATTGTTTTTGTAGAAATTATTATTATTATTATTTTTCCGATTGTTCGATCGCATTTTTGACCCCCGAAACATGCACAAAAACTCACCAAACTTGGCAGTCTCATCGGGCATGGCGAAAAATTTGATATTTTCACGTCTAATATGAACAGGAAGTGAGTTATGAATTTTTGAAAGTCCGACTTTTGCCCTTTTTTGCATGTTTACAGGGGTCATTCTTTTGCACCCTGATCCTAAAGGCTTCATCTGATTGCCTTAAAATTCTGTCTGTAGCATCTGAAGACCTGGGACAAACACTGGGGCTAAAATTTTTTGTTTCCGAAATACTATATGACGGGGGCGGGGCTTCAAAGTTTTCACTTAAGATTTCCTTCGCCGCAATGGACAAAATGCTTAATAACTCTCCTGCACATGCTGCTAAAAATCCAAAACTTCACATGTACATAAAGAGTCTGTACCTGAAGACATCTATATGTTTATATTCAGTTATACACCTTGCGCCAATCAATATCATTTTTTACATTTTGACGTACTGCATGGTGCCCTTTTAACGAATCCGATTGAAAATTGGCTAGAAAAGACTCAAGACATTGATCTTACTCTATCCCTATTTTTATGACTTTCCTTCAAAGGGCGTGGCTATTACGGTGCCGCAGAGTCTGATTATTCTCCGTGGCAACAAAAGTTCCTGCAAAATGATTCAGATGATCCATCTTCTGGAAATCTTTCACATTTGAGGATATTCAGGCCCTGAAGACGGCTGCCAACTTATTTTTGATCGCAGTGGTAGCGCCACCAACTGGTTAAAACAAATACAAATTATTTTCGTTGATGTTTTTCTCCGGGCAGGTGAACATAATCTACCTTATATTTGCTCGGATGAGTGTTTAGGCCTTGAGCATGTCACAATACAAAAGTCTTTCGCCTTCTTCAGAGTGTCACATGATGGTGTCTTGTGACCCGTCTTTATCAGCTGATGTTCCATGAGGGCGTGACTTACCTGTCACAAGAATGAAGGCAAGTCACGCCCCCCGCTGTCCGTTCACTCCGCCAAGATGCTGGTCCAGGTGGTAGAGAGGATGAAGGCTCCCTTGTCTCTGTTCATGGTTTTTATGCCTCGCTTGCAGATCTCAATGGCCTCTCTGATCCAGCGCTGTTGTTTGTTCTCTTCTGTGCGGATGACCCTGCCCTTCTCCCGGTCCATGATGTGGTTTTCCCTTTTGCAGTGGTCAGTGATTGCTGATTTGTAATGTTCATGTTGTGCTTGTTCTTTTACTGCTCTGATTTTTTCATTTTTTTGACAGGTAAGTCACACCCTCATGGAACATCAGCTGATAAAGACGGGTCTCAAGACACCATCATGCGACACTCTGAAGAAGGCGAAAGACTCGCCGAAACATGTCAGGTAAAAAATTAACCTTAAACATAATTGTCTGCTTTTAATGAATCAGTCAAATATCAATAATAAGAAGACAAAATGAACCTAATACAAATAAATGAATGCTTAATAACTCCCCTGCACATGCTCCTAAAAATCCAAACCTTCACCTGTAAATAAAACGTCCCGACCTGAAGACATCTTAATGTTATTATTTTGTTATACACACAGTGCCGCCAAGTGGAATCAAAAATTTTTTTTTATTTTAATTTTCACGTACTGCACGGTGCCCTTTTGACGAATCCGACTGAAAATTAGTCAGAAAAGACTCAAGACAATGATCTTACTCTCTGCCGAATTTTGTGACGTTTTGGCAAAAGGCGTGGCTATTAAGGTGCTGAAAAGTCCGATTGTACTCTGTGGCAACAAAAGCTCCGGCAACATGACTCAGATGATCCTATCTTCTCGAAGTTGTACACATTTGAGGATATTTCAGCCCTGAAGACATCTACCAACTTATTTTACATTGTAGTAGTAGCGCCACCAACTGGTAAAAGCTAATACAAGTTATTTTCTTGGATGTTTTTCTCCGTGCAACTCAACAAGGTCGCCCTCATATATGCTCGGATGACTGTTTCGGCCATGAGGATGTCACAATACGAAATTTGTGATTTTTCGTGAAAAGTTGTGGGAGTGGCATTGCACTGTTCGGCAATAAAACAAAGCTGAATATGAGGTTCTAAATATGAACGACAACTCGTAAAACTTTACACACACATCAGGCCGAGCAAATTTATCAATATTTTATACGTTAGTTGTGCAGCTTTTTTGAAATGGCTCGCCATGGCCCTCGAGAAATGTTAAAAAAAAGCAGCTCTGGTTGAGTGTTTCACCTCGATTTTTGTAAATTTTATGGAGTACAGTGAACCCTCGGTTATCGCGGTTAATGGGGACCGAGACCACCCGCGAAAACTGAAAATCCGCGAAGTAGCGGCGCACCTTCAAAAATGCTTAAAAAAAAAATACAATATATACAATAAATATATAAATATATATATATATATATATATATATATATATATATATATATATATATACGGGGAGAGAGAGAGTGAAATTCATGTTATAACAAAAAAAACTAATTATTATTAAAACGTATTATTTTTTTATTCCCCAGCCATTCTTTTTGTATTTATTTAATTACTCCGACTTTTACCTGCTGGTACGCCGTCCGGTGTGCCCTGTGAAATGAAAGGTGGCATTCTTTATTTATTTATTCATTTATTCATTCATAACTGACAGCCTCGCGCTCCGCTCGTGCCCGGGCAGAAGAGGTGCTCCAATTTGGCTTAACTGTGACACACGCCCGTCCTCCTCCCCCGGAGATTCCATTCGGTTAAACTTAGGGGCCGCTTGGCACCGCCCGTGCCCGGGGAAGGTGCTCCTCTTCGGCTTACTGTGACGCGAGCATGCCCTCCTCCTCCGGAGCTTCCATTCGGTTAAACTTAGGGGCCGCTTGGAACCGCCCGTGCCCGGGGACGGTGCTCCTCTTCGGCTTACTGTGACGCGAGCATGCCCTCCTCCTCCGGAGCTTCCATTCGGTTAAACTTAGGGGCCGCTTGGCACCGCCCGTGCCCGGGGAAGGTGCTCCTCTACGGCTTAACTGCCACGCATGCTGGCCGGAGCTCTGGTACGGTCCGAACCGCGCGAAACGTCGCCACCGATCGTGTCCGGGGGAACGTGCTCTTCTTCGTCCACTCTCCTCTTCGCCCACGCTCTTCTTCGGCGCACGCCGGCCGTCTAACCGCTCCAGCGCCCCGTCGTGCCGCTCGGCGAAACTACAATGCCCCCGAATATTTTTTAGACCCGCGAAGCACTGAACCCGCGAAAGGTGAACCGCGAAGTAGCGAGGGTTCACTGTATGTATAAGACCAAGACCTACAAAAAAGTCTCTTGGAGCAATGAGCTAGGTTTTACAGGAAGTCGGCCATTTTGAATTTACTTAAAAGGGGGCGGGTCACCACAATGGACTTTGTGTAGAAATTATTATTGGGGCCCGAGCAGCGACCGCGGCGAGGTCCCTATTGTTTTTGTAGAAAATATTATTACTTTTATTATTATTATTATTATTATTATTAGGGCCTGAGCAGCGACCGCTGCGAAGTCCCTATTGTTTTTGTAGAAATTATTATTATTATTATTTTTCCGATTGTTCGATCGCATTTTTGACCCCCGAAACATGCACAAAAACTCACCAAACTTGGCAGTCTCATCGGGCATGGCGAAAAATTTGATATTTTAACGTCTAATATGAACAGGAAGTGAGTTATGAATTTTTGAAAGTCCGACTTTTGCCCTTTTTTGCATGTTTACAGGGGTCATTCTTTTGCACCCTGATCCTAAAGGCTTCATCTGATATCCTTAAAATTCTGTCTGTAGCATCTGAAGACCTGGGACAAACACTGGGGCTAAAATTTTTTGTTTCCGAAATACTATATGACGGGGGCGAGGCATCAAAGTTTTCACTTAAGATTTCCTTCGCCGCAATGGACAAAATGCTTAATAACTCTCCTGCACATGCTGCTAAAAATCCAAAACTTCACATGTACATAAAGAGTCTGTACCTGAAGACATCTATATGTTTATATTCAGTTATACACCTTGCGCCAATCAATATCATTTTTTACATTTTGACGTACTGCACGGTGCCCTTTTAACGAATCTGATTGAAAATTGGCTAGAAAAGACTCAAGACATTGATCTTACTCTATCCCTATTTTTACGACTTTCCTTCAAAGGGCGTGGCTATTACGGTGCCGCAGAGTCTGATTATTCTCCGTGGCAACAAAAGTTCCTGCAAAATGATTCAGATGATCCATCTTCTGGAAATCTTTCACATTTGAGGATATTCAGGCCCTGAAGACGGCTGCCAACTTATTTTTGATCGCAGTGGTAGTGCCACCAACTGGTTAAAACAAATACAAATTATTTTCGTTGATGTTTTTCTCCGGGCAGGTGAACATAATCTACCTTATATTTGCTCGGATGAGTGTTTAGGCCTTGAGCATGTCACAATACGAAAGTCTTTCGCCTTCTTCAGAGTGTCACATGATGCTGTTTTGTGACCCGTCTTTATCAGCTGATGTTCCATGAGGGCGTGACTTACCTGTCACAAGAATGAAGGCAAGTCACGCCCCCCGCTGTCCGTTCACTCCGCCAAGATGCTGCTCCAGGTGGTAGAGAGGATGAAGGCTCCCTTGTCTCTGTTCATGGTTTTTATGCCTCGCTTGCAGATCTCAATGGCCTCTCTGATCCAGCGCTGTTGTTTGTTCTCTTCTGTGCGGATGACCCTGCCCTTCTCCCGGTCCATGATGTGGTTTTCCCTTTTGCAGTGGTCAGTGATTGCTGATTTGTAATGTTCATGTTGTGCTTGTTCTTTTACTGCTCTGATTTTTTCATTTTTTTGACAGGTAAGTCACACCCTCATGGAACATCAGCTCAAGACACCATCATGCGACACTCTGAAGAAGGCAAAAGACTCGCCGAAACATGTCAGGTAAAAAATTAACCTAAAACATAATTGTCTGCTTTTAATGAATCAGTCAAATATCAATAATAAGAAGACAAAATGAACCTAATACAAATAAATGAATGCTTAATAACTCCCCTGCACATGCTCCTAAAAATCCAAACCTTCACCTGTAAATAAAACGTCCCGACCTGAAGACATCTTAATGTTATTATTTTGTTATACACACAGCGCCGCCAAGTGGAATCAAAAATTTGTTTTTATTTTAATTTTCACGTACTGCACGGTGCCCTTTTGACGAATCCGACTGAAAATTAGTCAGAAAAGACTCAAGACAATGATCTTACTCTCTGCCGAATTTTGTGACGTTTTGGCAAAAGGCGTGGCTATTAAGGTGCTGAAAAGTCCGATTGTACTCTGTGGCAACAAAAGCTCCGGCAACATGACTCAGATGATCCTATCTTCTCGAAGTTGTACACATTTGAGGATACTTCAGCCCTGAAGACATCTACCGACTTATTTTTCATCGTAGTAGTAGCGCCACCAACTGGTAAAAGCTAATACAAGTTATTTTCTTGGATGTTTTTCTCCGTGCAACTCAACAAGGTCGCCCTCATATATGCTCGGATGACTGTTTCGGCCATGAGGATGTCACAATACGAAATTAGTCCTTTTTCGTGAAAAGTTGTGGGAGTGGCATTGCACTGTTCGGCAATAAAACAACGCTGATTATGAGGTTCTAAATATGAACGACAACTCGTGAAACTTTACACACACATCAGGCCGAGCAAATTTATCAATATTTTATACGTTAGTTGTGCAGCTTTTTTGAAATGGCTCGCCATGGCCCTCGAGAAATGTTCAAAAAAGCAGCCCTGATTGAGTGTTTCACCTCGCTTTTTGTAAATTTTATGGAGTACAGTGAACCCTCGGTTATCGCGGTTAATGGGGACCGAGACCACCCGCGAAAACTGAAAATCCGCGAAGTAGCGGCGCACCTTCAAAAATGCTTAAAAAAAATATACAATATATATAATAAATATATATATATATATATATATATATATATATATATATATATATATATACGGGGAGAGAGAGAGTGAAATTCATTTTATAACAAAAAAACCAAATTATTATTAAAACGTATTATTTTTTTATTCCCCAGCCATTCTTTTTGTATTTATTTAATTACTCCGACTTTTACCTGCTGGTACGCCGTCCGGTGTGCCCTGTGAAATGAAAGGTGGCATTCTTTATTTATTTATTCATTTATTCATTCATAACTGACAGCCTCGCGCTCCGCTCGTGCCCGGGCGGAAGAGGTGCTCCAATTCGGCTTAACTGTGACACACGCCCGCCCTCCTCCCCCGGAACTTCCATTCGGTTAAACTTAGGGGCCGCTTGGCACCGCCCGTGCCCGGGGAAGGTGCTCCTCTTCGGCTTACTGTGACGCGAGCATGCCCTCCTCCTCCGGAGCTTCCATTCGGTTAAACTTAGGGGCCGCTTGGCACCGCCCGTGCCCGGGGAAGGTGCTCCTCTTCGGCTTACTGTGACGCGAGCATGCCCTCCTCCTCCGGAGCTTCCATTCGGTTAAACTTAGGGGCCGCTTGGAACCGCCCGTGCCCGGGGAAGGTGCTCCTCTTCGGCTTACTGTGACGCGAGCATGCCCTCCTCCTCCGGAGCTTCCATTCGGTTAAACTTAGGGGCCGCTTGGCACCGCCCGTGCCCGGGGAAGGTGCTCCTCTACGGCTTAACTGCCACGCACGCCGGCCGGAGCTCTGGTACGGTCCGAACCGCGCGAAACGTCGCCACCGATCGTGTCCGGGAGAACGTGCTCTTCTTCGTCCACTCTCCTCTTCGCCCACGCTCTTCTTCGGCGCACGCCGGCCGTCTAACCGCTCCAGCGCCCCGTCGTGCCGCTCGGCGAAACTACAATGCCCCCGAATATTTTTTAGACCCGCGAAGCACTGAACCCGCGAAAGGTGAACCGCGAAGTAGCGAGGGTTCACTGTATGTATAAGACCAAGACCTACAAAAAAGTCTCTTGGAGCAATGAGCTAGGTTTTACAGGAAGTCGGCCATTTTGAATTTACTTAAAAGGGGGCGGGTCACCACAATGGACTTTGTGTAGAAATTATTATTGGGGCCCGAGCAGCGACCGCGGCGAGGTCCCTATTGTTTTTGTAGAAAATATTATTACTTTTATTATTATTATTATTATTATTATTAGGGCCTGAGCAGCGACCGCTGCGAAGTCCCTATTGTTTTTGTAGAAATTATTATTATTATTATTTTTCCGATTGTTCGATCGCATTTTTGACCCCCGAAACATGCACAAAAACTCACCAAACTTGGCAGTCTCATCGGGCATGGCGAAAAATTTGATATTTTAACGTCTAATATGAACAGGAAGTGAGTTATGAATTTTTGAAAGTCCGACTTTTGCCCTTTTTTGCATGTTTACAGGGGTCATTCTTTTGCACCCTGATCCTAAAGGCTTCATCTGATTGCCTTAAAATTCTGTCTGTAGCATCTGAAGACCTGGGACAAACACTGGGGCTAAAATTTTTTGTTTCCGAAATACTATATGACGGGGGCGAGGCATCAAAGTTTTCACTTAAGATTTCCTTCGCCGCAATGGACAAAATGCTTAATAACTCTCCTGCACATGCTGCTAAAAATCCAAAACTTCACATGTACATAAAGAGTCTGTACCTGAAGACATCTATATGTTTATATTCAGTTATACACCTTGCGCCAATCAATATCATTTTTTACATTTTGACGTACTGCACGGTGCCCTTTTAACGAATCTGATTGAAAATTGGCTAGAAAAGACTCAAGACATTGATCTTACTCTATCCCTATTTTTACGACTTTCCTTCAAAGGGCGTGGCTATTACGGTGCCGCAGAGTCTGATTATTCTCCGTGGCAACAAAAGTTCCTGCAAAATGATTCAGATGATCCATCTTCTGGAAATCTTTCACATTTGAGGATATTCAGGCCCTGAAGACGGCTGCCAACTTATTTTTGATCGCAGTGGTAGTGCCACCAACTGGTTAAAACAAATACAAATTATTTTCGTTGATGTTTTTCTCCGGGCAGGTGAACATAATCTACCTTATATTTGCTCGGATGAGTGTTTAGGCCTTGAGCATGTCACAATACGAAAGTCTTTCGCCTTCTTCAGAGTGTCACATGATGCTGTTTTGTGACCCGTCTTTATCAGCTGATGTTCCATGAGGGCGTGACTTACCTGTCACAAGAATGAAGGCAAGTCACGCCCCCCGCTGTCCGTTCACTCCGCCAAGATGCTGCTCCAGGTGGTAGAGAGGATGAAGGCTCCCTTGTCTCTGTTCATGGTTTTTATGCCTCGCTTGCAGATCTCAATGGCCTCTCTGATCCAGCGCTGTTGTTTGTTCTCTTCTGTGCGGATGACCCTGCCCTTCTCCCGGTCCATGATGTGGTTTTCCCTTTTGCAGTGGTCAGTGATTGCTGATTTGTAATGTTCATGTTGTGCTTGTTCTTTTACTGCTCTGATTTTTTCATTTTTTTGACAGGTAAGTCACACCCTCATGGAACATCAGCTCAAGACACCATCATGCGACACTCTGAAGAAGGCAAAAGACTCGCCGAAACATGTCAGGTAAAAAATTAACCTAAAACATAATTGTCTGCTTTTAATGAATCAGTCAAATATCAATAATAAGAAGACAAAATGAACCTAATACAAATAAATGAATGCTTAATAACTCCCCTGCACATGCTCCTAAAAATCCAAACCTTCACCTGTAAATAAAACGTCCCGACCTGAAGACATCTTAATGTTATTATTTTGTTATACACACAGCGCCGCCAAGTGGAATCAAAAATTTGTTTTTATTTTAATTTTCACGTACTGCACGGTGCCCTTTTGACGAATCCGACTGAAAATTAGTCAGAAAAGACTCAAGACAATGATCTTACTCTCTGCCGAATTTTGTGACGTTTTGGCAAAAGGCGTGGCTATTAAGGTGCTGAAAAGTCCGATTGTACTCTGTGGCAACAAAAGCTCCGGCAACATGACTCAGATGATCCTATCTTCTCGAAGTTGTACACATTTGAGGATACTTCAGCCCTGAAGACATCTACCGACTTATTTTTCATCGTAGTAGTAGCGCCACCAACTGGTAAAAGCTAATACAAGTTATTTTCTTGGATGTTTTTCTCCGTGCAACTCAACAAGGTCGCCCTCATATATGCTCGGATGACTGTTTCGGCCATGAGGATGTCACAATACGAAATTAGTCCTTTTTCGTGAAAAGTTGTGGGAGTGGCATTGCACTGTTCGGCAATAAAACAACGCTGATTATGAGGTTCTAAATATGAACGACAACTCGTGAAACTTTACACACACATCAGGCCGAGCAAATTTATCAATATTTTATACGTTAGTTGTGCAGCTTTTTTGAAATGGCTCGCCATGGCCCTCGAGAAATGTTCAAAAAAGCAGCCCTGATTGAGTGTTTCACCTCGCTTTTTGTAAATTTTATGGAGTACAGTGAACCCTCGGTTATCGCGGTTAATGGGGACCGAGACCACCCGCGAAAACTGAAAATCCGCGAAGTAGCGGCGCACCTTCAAAAATGCTTAAAAAAAATATACAATATATATAATAAATATATATATATATATATATATATATATATATATATATATATATATATACGGGGAGAGAGAGAGTGAAATTCATTTTATAACAAAAAAACCAAATTATTATTAAAACGTATTATTTTTTTATTCCCCAGCCATTCTTTTTGTATTTATTTAATTACTCCGACTTTTACCTGCTGGTACGCCGTCCGGTGTGCCCTGTGAAATGAAAGGTGGCATTCTTTATTTATTTATTCATTTATTCATTCATAACTGACAGCCTCGCGCTCCGCTCGTGCCCGGGCGGAAGAGGTGCTCCAATTCGGCTTAACTGTGACACACGCCCGCCCTCCTCCCCCGGAACTTCCATTCGGTTAAACTTAGGGGCCGCTTGGCACCGCCCGTGCCCGGGGAAGGTGCTCCTCTTCGGCTTACTGTGACGCGAGCATGCCCTCCTCCTCCGGAGCTTCCATTCAGTTAAACTTAGGGGCCGCTTGGAACCGCCCGTGCCCGGGGAAGGTGCTCCTCTTCGGCTTACTGTGACGCGAGCATGCCCTCCTCCTCCGGAGCTTCCATTCGGTTAAACTTAGGGGCCGCTTGGAACCGCCCGTGCCCGGGGAAGGTGCTCCTCTTCGGCTTACTGTGACGCGAGCATGCCCTCCTCCTCCGGAGCTTCCATTCGGTTAAACTTAGGGGCCGCTTGGCACCGCCCGTGCCCGGGGAAGGTGCTCCTCTACGGCTTAACTGCCACGCACGCCGGCCGGAGCTCTGGTACGGTCCGAACCGCGCGAAACGTCGCCACCGATCGTGTCCGGGAGAACGTGCTCTTCTTCGTCCACTCTCCTCTTCGCCCACGCTCTTCTTCGGCGCACGCCGGCCGTCTAACCGCTCCAGCGCCCCGTCGTGCCGCTCGGCGAAACTACAATGCCCCCGAATATTTTTTAGACCCGCGAAGCACTGAACCCGCGAAAGGTGAACCGCGAAGTAGCGAGGGTTCACTGTATGTATAAGACCAAGACCTACAAAAAAGTCTCTTGGAGCAATGAGCTAGGTTTTACAGGAAGTCGGCCATTTTGAATTTACTTAAAAGGGGGCGGGTCACCACAATGGACTTTGTGTAGAAATTATTATTGGGGCCCGAGCAGCGACCGCGGCGAGGTCCCTATTGTTTTTGTAGAAAATATTATTACTTTTATTATTATTATTATTATTATTATTAGGGCCTGAGCAGCGACCGCTGCGAAGTCCCTATTGTTTTTGTAGAAATTATTATTATTATTATTTTTCCGATTGTTCGATCGCATTTTTGACCCCCGAAACATGCACAAAAACTCACCAAACTTGGCAGTCTCATCGGGCATGACGAAAAATTTGATATTTTAACGTCTAATATGAACAGGAATTGAGTTATGAATTTTTGAAAGTCTGACTTTTGCCCTTTTTTGCATGTTTACAGGGGTCATTCTTTTGCACCCTGATCTAAAGGCTTCATCTGATTGCCTTAAAATTCTGTCTGTAGCATCTGAAGACCTGGCACAAACACTGGGGCTAAAATTTTTTGTTTCCGAAATACTATATGACGGGGGCGGGGCATCAAAGTTTTCACTTAAGATTTCCTTCGCCGCAATGGACAAAATGCTTAATAACTCTCCTGCACATGCTGCTAAAAATCCAAAACTTCACATGTACATAAAGAGTCTGTACCTGAAGACATCTATATGTTTATATTCAGTTATACACCTTGCGCCAATCAATATCATTTTTTACATTTTGACGTACTGCACGGTGCCCTTTTAACGAATCTGATTGAAAATTGGCTAGAAAAGACTCAAGACATTGATCTTACTCTATCCCTATTTTTGTGACTTTCCTTCGAAGGGCGTGGCTATTACGGTGCCGCAGAGTCTGATTATTCTCCGTGGCAACAAAAGTTCCTGCAAAATGATTCAGATGATCCATCTTCTCGAAATTTTTCACATTTGAGGATATTCAGGCCCTGAAGACGGCTGCCAACTTATTTTTGATCGCAGTGGTCGCGCCACCAACTGGTTAAAACAAATACAAATTATTTTCGTTGATTTTTTTCTCCGGGCAGGTTAACAAAATCTACCTTACATTTGCTCGGATGAGTGTTTAGGCCTTGAGGATGTCACAATACGTAAGTCTTTCGCCTTCTTCAGAGTGTCACATGATGGTGTCTTGTGGCCCGTCTTTATCAGCTGATGTTCCATGAGGGCGTGACTTACCTGTCACAAGAATGAAGGCAAGTCACGCCCCCCGCTGTCCGTTCACTCCGCCAAAATGCTCCTCCAGGTGGTAGAGAGGATGAAGGCTCCCTTGTCTCTGTTCATGGTTTTTATGCCTCGCTTGCAGATCTCAATGGCCTCTCTGATCCAGCGCTGTTGTTTGTTCTCTTCGGTGCGGATGACCCTGCCCTTCTCCCGGTCCATGATGTGGTTTTCCCTTTTGCAGTGGTCAGTGATTGCTGATTTGTAATGTTCATGTTGTGCTTGTTCTTTTACTGCTCTGATTTTTCATTTTTTTGACAGGTAAGTCACACCCTCATGGAACATCAGCTCAAGACACCATCATGCGACACTCTGAAGAAGGCGAAAGACTCGCCGAAACATGTCAGGTAAAAAATTAACCTAAAACATAATTGTCTGCTTTTAATGAATCAGTCAAATATCAATAATAAGAAGACAAAATGAACCTAATACAAATAAATGAATGCTTAATAACTCCCCTGCACATGCTCCTAAAAATCCAAACCTTCACCTGTAAATAAAACGTCCCGACCTGAAGATAATGTTATTATTTTGTTATACACACAGTGCCGCCAAGTGGAATCAAAAATTTGTTTTTATTTTAATTTTCACGTACTGCACGGTGCCCTTTTGACGAATCCGACTGAAAATTAGTCAGAAAAGACTCAAGACAATGATCTTACTCTCTGCCGAATTTTGTGACGTTTTGGCAAAAGGCGTGGCTATTAAGGTGCTGAAAAGTCCGATTGTACTCTGTGGTAACAAAAGCTCCGGCAACATGACTCAGATGATCCTATCTTCTCGAAGTTGTACACATTTGAGGATACTTCAGCCCTGAAGACATCTACCAACTTATTTTACATCGTAGTAGTAGCGCCACCAACTGGTAAAAGCTAATACAAGTTATTTTCTTGGATGTTTTTCTCCGTGCAACTCAACAAGGTCGCCCTCATATATGCTCGGATGACTGTTTCGGCCATGAGGATGTCACAATACGAAATTCCTGATTTTTCGTGAAAAGTTGTGGGAGTGGCATTGCACTGTTCGGCAATAAAACAAAGCTGATTATGAGGTTCTAAATATGAACGACAACTCGTAAAACTTTACACACACATCAGGCCGAGCAAATTTATCAATATTTTATACGTTAGTTGTGCAGCTTTTTTGAAATGGCTCGCCATGGCCCTCGAGAAATGTTAAAAAAAAGCAGCTCTGGTTGAGTGTTTCACCTCGCTTTTTGTAAATTTTATGGAGTACAGTGAACCCTCGGTTATCGCGGTTAATGGGGACCGAGACCATCCGCGAAAACTGAAAATCCGCGAAGTAGCGGCGCACCTTCAAAAATGCTTAAAAAAAATATACAATATATATAATAAATATATAATATATATATATATATATATATATATATATACGGGGAGAGAGAGAGTGAAATTCATGTTATAACAAAAAAACCAAATTATTATTAAAACGTATTGTTTTTTTATTCCCCAGCCATTCTTTTTGTATTTATTTAATTACTCCGACTTTTACCTGCTGGTACGCCGTCCGGTGTGCCCTGTGAAATGAAAGGTGGCATTCTTTATTTATTTATTCATTTATTCATTCATAACTGACAGCCTCGCGCTCCGCTCGTGCCCGGGCAGAAGAGGTGCTCCAATTTGGCTTAACTGTGACACACGCCCGTCCTCCTCCCCCGGAGCTTCCATTCGGTTAAACTTAGGGGCCGCTTGGCACCGCCCGTGCCCGGGGAAGGTGCTCCTCTTCGGCTTACTGTGACGCGAGCATGCCCTCCTCCTCCGGAGCTTCCATTCGGTTAAACTTAGGGGCCGCTTGGAACCGCCCGTGCCCGGGGAAGGTGCTCCTCTTCGGCTTACTGTGACGCGAGCATGCCCTCCTCCTCCGGAGCTTCCATTCGGTTAAACGTAGGGGCCGCTTGGCACCGCCCGTGCCCGGGGAAGGTGCTCCTCTACGGCTTAACTGCCACGCACGCTGGCCGGAGCTCTGGTACGGTCCGAACCGCGCGAAACGTCGCCACCGATCGTGTCCGGGGGAACGTGCTCTTCTTCGTCCACTCTCCTCTTCGCCCACGCTCTTCTTCGGCGCACGCCGGCCGTCTAACCGCTCCAGCGCCCCGTCGTGCCGCTCGGCGAAACTACAATGCCCCCGAATATTTTTTAGACCCGCGAAGCACTGAACCCGCGAAAGGTGAACCGCGAAGTAGCGAGGGTTCACTGTATGTATAAGACCAAGACCTACAAAAAAGTCTCTTGGAGCAATGAGCTAGGTTTTACAGGAAGTCGGCCATTTTGAATTTACTTAAAAGGGGGCGGGTCACCACAATGGACTTTGTGTAGAAATTATTATTGGGGCCCGAGCAGCGACCGCGGCGAGGTCCCTATTGTTTTTGTAGAAGATATTATTACTTTTATTATTATTATTATTATTATTATTAGGGCCTGAGCAGCGACCGCTGCGAAGTACCTATTGTTTTTGTAGAAATTATTATTATTATTATTTTTCCGATTGTTCGATCGCATTTTTGACCCCCGAAACATGCACAAAAACTCACCAAACTTGGCAGTCTCATCGGGCATGGCGAAAAATTTGATATTTTAACGTCTAATATGAACAGGAAGTGAGTTATGAATTTTTGAAAGTCCGACTTTTGCCCTTTTTTGCATGTTTACAGGGGTCATTCTTTTGCACCCTGATCCTAAAGGCTTCATCTGATTGCCTTAAAATTCTGTCTGTAGCATCTGAAGACCTGGCACAAACACTGGGGCTAAAATTTTTTGTTTCCAAAATACTATATGACGGGGGCGGGGCATCAAAGTTTTCACTTAAGATATCCTTCGCCGCAATGGACAAAATGCTTAATAACTCTCCTGCACATGCTGCTAAAAATCCAAAACTTCACATGTACATAAAGAGTCTGTACCTGAAGACATCTATATGTTTATATTCAGTTATACACCTTGCGCCAATCAATATCATTTTTTACATTTTGACGTACTGCACGGTGCCCTTTTAACGAATCTGATTGAAAATTGGCTAGAAAAGACTCAAGACATTGATCTTACTCTATCCCTATTTTTGTGACTTTCCTTCGAAGGGCGTGGCTATTACGGTGCCGCATAGTCTGATTATTCTCCGTGGCAACAAAAGTTCCTGCAAAATGATTCAGATGATCCATCTTCTCAAAATTTTTCACATTTGAGGATATTCAGGCCCTGAAGACGGCTGCCAACTTATTTTTGATCGCAGTGGTAGCGCCACCAACTGGTTAAAACAAATACAAATTATTTTCGTTGATTTTTTTCTCCGGGCAGGTTAACAAAATCTACCTTACATTTGCTCGGATGAGTGTTTAGGCCTTGAGGATGTCACAATACGAAAGTCTTTCGCCTTCTTCAGAGTGTCACATGATGGTGTCTTGTGGCCCGTCTTTATCAGCTGATGTTCCATGAGGGCGTGACTTACCTGTCACAAGAATGAAGGCAAGTCACGCCCCCCGCTGTCCGTTCACTCCGCCAAAATGCTGCTCCAGGTGGTAGAGAGGATGAAGGCTCCCTTGTCTCTGTTCATGGTTTTTATGCCTCGCTTGCAGATCTCAATGGCCTCTCTGATCCAGCGCTGTTGTTTGTTCTCTTCGGTGCGGATGACCCTGCCCTTCTCCCGGTCCATGATGTGGTTTTCCCTTTTGCAGTGGTCAGTGATTGCTGATTTGTAATGTTCATGTTGTGCTTGTTCTTTGACTGCTCTGATTTTTCATTTTTTTGACAGGTAAGTCACACCCTCATGGAACATCAGCTGATAAAGACGGGTCTCAAGACACCATCATGCGACACTCTGAAGAAGGCGAAAGACTCGCCGAAACATGTCAGGTAAAAAATTTACCTAAAACATAATTGTCTGCTTTTAATGAATCAGTCAAATATCAATAATAAGAGGACAAAATGAACCTAATACAAATAAACGAATGCTTAATAACTCCCCTGCACATGCTCCTAAAAATCCAAACCTTCACCTGTAAATAAAACGTCCCGACCTGAAGACATCTTAATGTTATTATTTTGTTATACACACAGTGCCGCCAAGTGGAATCAAAAATTTGTTTTTATTTTAATTTTCACGTACTGCACGGTGCCCTTTTGACGAATCCGACTGAAAATTAGTCAGAAAAGACTCAAGACAATGATCTTACTCTCTGCCGAATTTTGTGACGTTTTGGCAAAAGGCGTGGCTATTAAGGTGCTGAAAAGTCCGATTGTACTCTGTGGCAACAAAAGCTCCGGCAACATGACTCAGATGATCCTATCTTCTCGAAGTTGTACACATTTGAGGATACCTCAGCCCTGAAGACATCTACCAACTTATTTTACATCGTAGTAGTAGCGCCACCAACTGGTAAAAGCTAATACAAGTTATTTTCTTGGATGTTTTTCTCCGTGCAACTCAACAAGGTCGCCCTCATATATGCTCGGATGACTGTTTCGGCCATGAGGATGTCACAATACGAAATTCGTGATTTTTCGTGAAAAGTTGTGGGAGTGGCATTGCACTGTTCGGCAATAAAACAAAGCTGATTATGAGGTTCTAAATATGAACGACAACTCGTAAAACTTTACACACACATCAGGCCGAGCAAATTTATCAATATTTTATACGTTAGTTGTGCAGCTTTTTTGAAATGGCTCGCCATGGCCCTCGAGAAATGTTAAAAAAAAGCAGCTCTGGTTGAATGTTTCACCTCGCTTTTTGTAAATTTTATGGAGTACAGTGAACTCTCTGTTATCGCGGTTAATGGGGACCGAGACCACCCGCGAAAACTGAAAATCCGCGAAGTAGCGGCGCACCTTCAAAAATGCTTAAAAAAAATATACAATATATATAATAAATATATATATATATATATATATATATATATATATACGGGGAGAGAGAGAGTGAAATTCATGTTATAACAAAAAAACCAAATTATTATTAAAACGTATTATTTTTTTATTCCCCAGCCATTCTTTTTGTATTTATTTAATTACTCCGACTTTTACCTGCTGGTACGCCGTCCGGTGTGCCCTGTGAAATGAAAGGTGGCATTCTTTATTTATTTATTCATTTATTCATTCATAACTGACAGCCTCGCGCTCCGCTCGTGCCCGGGCAGAAGAGGTGCTCCAATTTGGCTTAACTGTGACACACGCCCGTCCTCCTCCCCCGGAGCTTCCATTCGGTTAAACTTAGGGGCCGCTTGGCACCGCCCGTGCCCGGGGAAGGTGCTCCTCTTCGGCTTACTGTGACGCGAGCATGCCCTCCTCCTCCGGAGCTTCCATTCGGTTAAACTTAGGGGCCGCTTGGAACCGCCCGTGCCCGGGGAAGGTGCTCCTCTTCGGCTTAGTGTGACGCGAGCATGCCCTCCTCCTCCGGAGCTTCCATTCGGTTAAACTTAGGGGCCGCTTGGCACCGCCCGTGCCCGGGGAAGGTGCTCCTCTACGACTTAACTGCCACGCACGCTGGCCGGAGCTCTGGTACGGTCCGAACCGCGCGAAACGTCGCCACCGATCGTGTCCGGGGGAACGTGCTCTTCTTCGTCCACTCTCCTCTTCGCCCACGCTCTTCTTCGGCGCACGCCGGCCGTCTAACCGCTCCAGCGCCCCGTCGTGCCGCTCGGCGAAACTACAATGCCCCCGAATATTTTTTAGACCCGCGAAGCACTGAACCCGCGAAAGGTGAACCGCGAAGTAGCGAGGGTTCACTGTATGTATAAGACCAAGACCTACAAAAAAGTCTCTTGGAGCAATGAGCTAGGTTTTACAGGAAGTCGGCCATTTTGAATTTACTTAAAAGGGGGCGGGTCACCACAATGGACTTTGTGTAGAAATTATTATTGGGGCCCGAGCAGCGACCGCGGCGAGGTCCCTATTGTTTTTGTAGAAAATATTATTACTTTTATTATTATTATTATTATTATTATTAGGGCCTGAGCAGCGACCGCTGCGAAGTCCCTATTGTTTTTGTAGAAATTATTATTATTATTATTTTTCCGATTGTTCGATCGCATTTTTGACCCCCGAAACATGCACAAAAACTCACCAAACTTGGCAGTCTCATCGGGCATGGCGAAAAATTTGATATTTTAACGTCTAATATGAACAGGAAGTGAGTTATGAATTTTTGAAAGTCCGACTTTTGCCCTTTTTTGCATGTTTACAGGGGTCATTCTTTTGCACCCTGACCCTAAAGGCTTCATCTGATTGCCTTAAAATTCTGTCTGTAGCATCTGAAGACCTGGCACAAACACTGGGGCTAAAATTTTTTGTTTCCGAAATACTATATGACGGGGGCGGGGCATCAAAGTTTTCACTTAAGATTTCCTTCGCCGCAATGGACAAAATGCTTAATAACTCTCCTGCACATGCTGCTAAAAATCCAAAACTTCACATGTACATAAAGAGTCTGTACCTGAAGACATCTATATGTTTATATTCAGTTATACACCTTGCGCCAATCAATATCATTTTTTACATTTTGACGTACTGCACGGTGCCCTTTTAACGAATCTGATTGAAAATTGGCTAGAAAAGACTCAAGACATTGATCTTACTCTATCCCTATTTTTGTGACTTTCCTTCGAAGGGCGTGGCTATTACGGTGCCGCAGAGTCTGATTATTCTCCGTGGCAACAAAAGTTCCTGCAAAATGATTCAGATGATCCATCTTCTCGAAATTTTTCACATTTGAGGATATTCAGGCCCTGAAGACGGCTGCCAACTTATTTTTGATCGCAGTGGTAGCGCCACCAACTGGTTAAAACAAATACAAATCATTTTCGTTGATTTTTTTCTCCGGGCAGGTTAACAAAATCTACCTTACATTTGCTCGGATGAGTGTTTAGGCCTTGAGGATGTCACAATACGAAAGTCTTTCGCCTTCTTCAGAGTGTCACATGATGGTGTCTTGTGGCCCGTCTTTATCAGCTGATGTTCCATGAGGGCGTGACTTACCTGTCACAAGAATGAAGGCAAGTCACGCCCCCCGCTGTCCGTTCACTCCGCCAAAATGCTGCTCCAGGTGGTAGAGAGGATGAAGGCTCCCTTGTCTCTGTTCATGGTTTTTATGCCTCGCTTGCAGATCTCAATGGCCTCTCTGATCCAGCGCTGTTGTTTGTTCTCTTCGGTGCGGATGACCCTGCCCTTCTCCCGGTCCATGATGTGGTTTTCCCTTTTGCAGTGGTCAGTGATTGCTGATTTGTAATGTTCATGTTGTGCTTGTTCTTTTACTGCTCTGATTTTTCATTTTTTTGACAGGTAAGTCACACCCTCATGGAACATCAGCTGATAAAGACGGGTCTCAAGACACCATCATGCGACACTCTGAAGTAGGCGAAAGACTCGCCGAAACATGTCAGGTAAAAAATTAACCTAAAACATAATTGTCTGCTTTTAATGAATCAGTCAAATATCAATAATAAGAAGACAAAATGAACCTAATACAAATAAATGAATGCTTAATAACTCCCCTGCACATGCTCCTAAAAATCCAAACCTTCACCTGTAAATAAAACGTCCCGACCTGAAGACATCTTAATGTTATTATTTTGTTATACACACAGTGCCGCCAAGTGGAATCAAAAATTTGTTTTTATTTTAATTGTCACGTACTGCACGGTGCCCTTTTGACGAATCCGACTGAAAATTAGTCAGAAAAGACTCAAGACAATGATCTTACTCTCTGCCGAATTTTGTGACGTTTTGGCAAAAGGCGTGGCTATTAAGGTGCTGAAAAGTCCGATTGTACTCTGTGGCAACAAAAGCTCCGGCAACATGACTCAGATCATCCTATCTTCTCGAAGTTGTACACATTTGAGGATACTTCAGCCCTGAAGACATCTACCAACTTATTTTATATCGTAGTAGTAGCGCCACCAACTGGTAAAAGCTAATACAAGTTATTTTCTTGGATGTTTTTCTCCGTGCAACTCAACAAGGTCGCCCTCATATATGCTCGGATGACTGTTTCGGCCATGAGGATGTCACAATACGAAATTCGTGATTTTTCATGAAAAGTTGTGGGAGTGGCATTGCACTGTTCGGCAATAAAACAAAGCTGATTATGAGGTTCTAAATATGAACGACAACTCGTAAAACTTTACACACACATCAGGCCGAGCAAATTTATCAATATTTTATACGTTAGTTGTGCAGCTTTTTTGAAATGGCTCGCCATGGCCCTCGAGAAATGTTAAAAAAAAGCAGCTCTGGTTGAGTGTTTCACCTCGCTTTTTGTAAATTTTATGGAGTACAGTGAACCCTCGGTTATCGCGGTTAATGGGGACCGAGACCACCCGCGAAAACTGAAAATCCGCGAAGTAGCGGCGCACCTTCAAAAATGCTTAAAAAAAATATACAATATATATAATAAATATATATATATATATATATATATATATATATATATATATATATATATATATATATATATATATATATACGGGGAGAGAGAGAGTGAAATTCATGTTATAACAAAAAAACCAAATTATTATTAAAACGTATTATTTTTTTATTCCCCAGCCATTCTTTTTGTATTTATTTAATTACTCCGACTTTTACCTGCTGGTACGCCGTCCGGTGTGCCCTGTGAAATGAAAGGTGGCATTCTTTATTTATTTATTCATTTATTCATTCATAACTGACAGCCTCGCGCTCCGCTCGTGCCCGGGCAGAAGAGGTGCTCCAATTTGGCTTAACTGTGACACACGCCCGTCCTCCTCCCCCGGAGCTTCCATTCGGTTAAACTTAGGGGCCGCTTGGCACCGCCCGTGCCCGGGGAAGGTGCTCCTCTTCGGCTTACTGTGACGCGAGCATGCCCTCCTCCTCCGGAGCTTCCATTCGGTTAAACTTAGGGGCCGCTTGGAACCGCCCGTGCCCGGGGAAGGTGCTCCTCTTCGGCTTACTGTGACGCGAGCATGCCCTCCTCCTCCGGAGCTTCCATTCGGTTAAACTTATGGGCCGCTTGGCACCGCCCGTGCCCGGGGAAGGTGCTCCTCTACGGCTTAACTGCCACGCACGCTGGCCGGAGCTCTGGTACGGTCCGAACCGCGCGAAACGTCGCCACCGATCGTGTCCGGGGGAACGTGCTCTTCTTCGTCCACTCTCCTCTTCGCCCACGCTCTTCTTCGGCGCACGCCGGCCGTCTAACCGCTCCAGCGCCCCGTCGTGCCGCTCGGCGAAACTACAATGCCCCCGAATATTTTTTAGACCCGCGAAGCACTGAACCTGCGAAAGGTGAACCGCGAAGTAGCGAGGGTTCACTGTATGTATAAGACCAAGACCTACAAAAAAGTCTCTTGGAGCAATGAGCTAGGTTTTACAGGAAGTCGGCCATTTTGAATTTACTTAAAAGGGGGCGGGTCACCACAATGGACTTTGTGTAGAAATTATTATTGGGGCCCGAGCAGCGACCGCGGCGAGGTCCCTATTGTTTTTGTAGAAAATATTATTACTTTTATTATTATTATTATTATTATTATTAGGGCCTGAGCAGCGACCGCTGCGAAGTCCCTATTGTTTTTGTAGAAATTATTATTATTATTATTTTTCCGATTGTTCGATCGCATTTTTGACCCCCGAAACATGCACAAAAACTCACCAAACCTGGCAGTCTCATCGGGCATGGCGAAAAATTTGATATTTTAACGTCTAATATGAACAGGAAGTGAGTTATGAATTTTTGAAAGTCCGACTTTTGCCCTTTTTTGCATGTTTACAGGGGTCATTCTTTTGCACCCTGATCCTAAAGGCTTCATCTGATTGCCTTAAAATTCTGTCTGTAGCATCTGAAGACCTGGGACAAACACTGGGGCTAAAATTTTTTGTTTCCGAAATACTATATGACGGGGGCGGGGCATCAAAGTTTTCACTTAAGATTTCCTTCGCCGCAATGGACAAAATGCTTAATAACTCTCCTGCACATGCTGCTAAAAATCCAAAACTTCACATGTACATAAAGAGTCTGTACCTGAAGACATCTATATGTTTATATTCAGTTATACACCTTGCGCCAATCAATATCATTTTTTACATTTTGACGTACTGCACGGTGCCCTTTTAACGAATCTGATTGAAAATTGGCTAGAAAAGACTCAAGACATTGATCTTACTCTATCCCTATTTTTGTGACTTTCCTTCGAAGGGCGTGGCTATTACGGTGCCGCAGAGTCTGATTATTCTCCGTGGCAACAAAAGTTCCTGCAAAATGATTCAGATGATCCATCTTCTCGAAATTTTTCACATTTGAGGATATTCAGGCCCTGAAGACGGCTGCCAACTTATTTTTGATCGCAGTGGTAGCGCCACCAACTGGTTAAAACAAATATAAATTATTTTCGTTGATGTTTTTCTCCGGGCATGTTAACAAAATCTACCTTATATTTGCTCGGATGAGTGTTTAGGCCTTGAGCATGTCACAATACGAAAGTCTTTCGCCTTCTTCAGAGTGTCACATGATGGTGTCTTGTGACCCGCCTTTATCAGCTGATGTTCCATGAGGGCGTGACTTACCTGTCACAAGAATGAAGGCAAGTCACGCCCCCCGCTGTCCGTTCACTCCACCAAGATGCTGGTCCAGGTGGTAGAGAGGATGAAGGCTCCCTTGTCTCTGTTCATGGTTTTTATGCCTCGCTTGCAGATCTCAATGGCCTCTCTGATCCAGCGCTGTTGTTTGTTCTCTTCTGTGCGGATGACCCTGCCCTTCTCCCGGTCCATGATGTGGTTTTCCCTTTTGCAGTGGTCAGTGATTGCTGATTTGTAATGTTCATGTTGTGCTTGTTCTTTTACTGCTCTGATTTTTTTCATTTTTTTGACAGGTAAGTCACACCCTCATGGAACATCAGCTCAAGACACCATCATGCGACACTCTGAAGTAGGCGAAAGACTCGCCGAAACATGTCAGGTAAAAAATTAACCTAAAACATAATTGTCTGCTTTTAATGAATCAGTCAAATATCAATAATAAGAAGACAAAATGAACCTAATACAAATAAATGAATGCTTAATAACTCCCCTGCACATGCTCCTAAAAATCCAAACCTTCACCTGTAAATAAAACGTCCCGACCTGAAGACATCTTAATGTTATTATTTTGTTATACACACAGTGCCGCCAAGTGGAATCAAAAATTTGTTTTTATTTTAATTGTCACGTACTGCACGGTGCCCTTTCGACGAATCCGACTGAAAATTAGTCAGAAAAGACTCAAGACAATGATCTTACTCTCTGCCGAATTTTGTGACGTTTTGGCAAAAGGCGTGGCTATTACGGTGCTGAAAAGTCCGATTGTACTCTGTGGCAACAAAAGCTCCAGCAACATGACTCAGATGATCCTATCTTCTCGAAGTTGCACACATTTGAGGATACTTCAGCCCTGAAGACATCTACCAACTTATTTTTCATCGTAGTAGTAGCGCCCCCAACTGGTAAAAGCTAATACAAGTTATTTTCTTGGATGTTTTTCTCCGTGCAACTCAACAAGGTCGCCCTCATATATGCTCGGATGACTGTTTCGGCCATGAGGATGTCACAATACGAAATTCGTCCTTTTTCATGAAAAGTTGTGGGAGTGGCATTGCACTGTTCGGCAATAAAACAAAGCTGATTATGAGGTTCTAAATATGAACGACAACTCGTGAAACTTTACACACACATCAGGCCGAGCAAATTTATCAATATTTTATACGTTAGTTGTGCAGCTTTTTTGAAATGGCTCGCCATGGCCCTCGAGAAATTTTCAAAAAAGCAGCCCTGGTTGAGTGTTTCACCTCGCTTTTTGTAAATTTTATGGAGTACAGTGAACCCTCGGTTATCGCGGTTAATGGGGACCGAGACCACCCGCGAAAACTGAAAATCCGCGAAGTAGCGGCGCACCTTCAAAAATGAAAAATGCTTAAAAAATATATATATATATATATATATATATATATATATATATATATATATATATATATATATATATATATATATATATATATATATACGGGGGGAGAGAGAGAGAGAGAGAGTGAAATTCATGTTATAACAAAAAAAACAAATTATTATTAAAACTTATTATTTTTTTATTCCCCAACCATTCTTTTTGTATTTATTTAATTACTCCGACTTTTACCTGCTGGTACGCCGTCCGGTGTGCCCTGTGAAATGAAAGGTGGCATTCTTTATTTATTTATTCATTTATTCATTCATAACTGACAGCCTCGCGCTCCGCTTGTGCCCGGCAGAAGAGGTGCTCCAATTCGGCTTAACTGTGACACACGCCCGCCCTCCTCCCCCGGAGCTTCCATTCGGTTAAACTTAGGGGCCGCTTGGCACCGCCCGTGCCCGGGGAAGGTGCTCCTCTTCGGCTTACTGTGACGCGAGCATGCCCTCCTCCTCCGGAGCTTCCATTCGGTTAAACTTAGGGGCCGCTTGGAACCGCCCGTGCCCGGGGAAGGTGCTCCTCTTCGGCTTACTGTGACGCGAGCATGCCCTCCTCCTCCGGAGCTTCCATTCGGTTAAACTCAGGGGCCGCTGAACCGCCCGTGCCCGGGGAAGGTGCTCCTCTACGGCTTAACTGCCACGCACGCCGGCCGGAGCTCTGGTACGGTCCGAACCGCGCGAAACGTCGCCACCGATCGTGTCCGGGGGAACGTGCTCTTCTTCGTCCACTCTCCTCTTCGCCCACGCTCTTCTTCGGCGCACGCCGGCCGTCTAACCGCTCCAGCGCCCCGTCGTGCCGCTCGGCGAAACTACAATGCCCCCGAATATTTTTTAGACCCGCGAAGCACTGAACCCGCGAAAGGTGAACCTCGAAGTAGCGAGGGTTCACTGTATGTATAAGACCAAGACCTACAAAAAAGTCTCTTGGAGCAATGAGCTAGGTTTTACAGGAAGTCGGCCATTTTGAATTTACTTAAAAGGGGGCGGGTCTCCACAATGGACTTTGTGTAGAAATTATTATTGGGGCCCGAGCAGCGACCGCGGCGAGGTCCCTATTGTTTTTGTAGAAAATATTATTACTTTTATTATTATTATTATTATTATTATTATTATTATTAGGGCCTGAGCAGCGACCGCTGCGAAGTCCCTATTGTTTTTGTAGAAATTATTATTATTATTATTTTTCCGATTGTTCGATCGCATTTTTGACCCCCGAAACATGCACAAAAACTCACCAAACTTGGCAGTCTCATCGGGCATGGCGAAAAATTTGATATTTTTTAACGTCTAATATGAACAGGAAGTGAGTTATGAATTTTTGAAAGTCCGACTTTTGCCCTTTTTTGCATGTTTACAGGGGTCATTCTTTTGCACCCTGATCCTAAAGGCTTCATCTGATTGCCTTAAAGTTCTGTCTGGAGCATCTTAAGACCTGGGACAAACACTGGGGCTAAAATTTTTTGTTTCCGAAATACTATATGACGGGGGCGGGGCTTCAAAGTTTTCACTTAAGATTTCCTTCGCCGCAATGGACAAAATGCTTAATAACTCTCCTGCCCGTGCTGCTAAAAATCCAAAACTTCACATGTACATAAAGAGTCGGTACCTGAAGACATCTATATGTTTATATTCAGTTATACACCTTGCGCCAATCAATATAAATGTTTACATTTTGACGTACTGCACGGTGCCCTTTTAACGAATCCGACTGAAAATTGGCTAGAAAAGACTCAAGACATTGATCTTACTCTATCCCTATTTTTATGACTTTCCTTCAAAGGGCGTGGCTATTACGGTGCCGCAGAGTCTGATTATTCTCCGTGGCAACAAAAGTTCCTGCAAAAAATGATTCAGATGATCCATCTTCTGGAAATCTTTCACATTTGAGGATATTCAGGCCCTGAAGACGGCTGCCAACTTATTTTTGATCGCAGTGGTAGCGCCACCAACTGGTTAAAACAAATACAAATTATTTTCGTTGATGTTTTTCTCCGGGCAGGTTAACAAAATCTACCTTATATTTGCTCGGATGAGTGTTTAGGCCTTGAGCATGTCACAATACGAAAGTCTTTCGCCTTCTTCAGAGTGTCACATGATGGTGTCTTGTGACCCGTCTTTATCAGCTGATGTTCCATGAGGGCGTGACTTACCTGTCACAAGAATGAAGGCAAGTCACGCCCCCCGCTGTCCGTTCACTCCGCCAAGATGCTGGTCCAGGTGGTAGAGAGGATGAAGGCTCCCTTGTCTCTGTTCATGGTTTTTATGCCTCGCTTGCAGATCTCAATGGCCTCTCTGATCCAGCGCTGTTGTTTGTTCTCTTCTGTGCGGATGACCCTGCCCTTCTCCCGGTCCATGATGTGGTTTTCCCTTTTGCAGTGGTCAGTGATTGCTGATTTGTAATGTTCATGTTGTGCTTGTTCTTTTACTGCTCTGATTTTTTCATTTTTTTGACAGGTAAGTCACACCCTCATGGAACATCAGCTCAAGACACCATCATGCGACACTCTGAAGAAGGCGAAAGACTCGCCGAAACATGTCAGGTAAAAAATTAACCTAAAACATAATTGTCTGCTTTTAATGAATCAGTCAAATATCAATAATAAGAAGACAAAATGAACCTAATACAAATAAATGAATGCTTAATAACTCCCCTGCACATGCTCCTAAAAATCCAAACCTTCACCTGTAAATAAAACGTCCCGACCTGAAGACATCTTAATGTTATTATTTTGTTATACACACAGTGCCGCCAAGTGGAATCAAAAATTTGTTTTTATTTTAATTTTCACGTACTGCATGGTGCCCTTTTGACGAATCCGACTGAAAATTAGTCAGAAAAGACTTAAGACAATGATCTTACTCTCTGCCGAATTTTGTGACGTTTTGGCAAAAGGCGTGGCTATTAAGGTGCTGAAAAGTCCGATTGTACTCTGTGGCAACAAAAGCTCCGGCAACATGACTCAGATGATCCTATCTTCTCGAAGTTGTACACATTTGAGGATACTTCAGCCCTGAAGACATCTACCAACTTATTTTACATCGTAGTAGTAGCGCCACCAACTGGTAAAAGCTAATACAAGTTATTTTCTTGGATGTTTTTCTCCGTGCAACTCAACAAGGTCGCCCTCATATATGCTCGGATGACTGTTTCGGCCATGAGGATGTCACAATACGAAATTCGTGATTTTTCGTGAAAAGTTGTGGGAGTGGCATTGCACTGTTCAGCAATAAAACAAAGCTGATTATGAGGTTCTAAATATGAACGACAACTCGTAAAACTTTACACACACATCAGGCCGAGCAAATTTATCAATATTTTATACGTTAGTTGTGCAGCTTTTTTGAAATGGCTCGCCATGGCCCTCGAGAAATGTTAAAAAAAAAGCAGCTCTGGTTGAGTGTTTCACCTCGCTTTTTGTAAATTTTATGGAGTACAGTGAACCCTCTCGGTTATCGCGGTTAATGGGGACCGAGACCACCCGCGAAAACTGAAAATCCGCGAAGTAGCGGCGCACCTTCAAAAATGCTTAAAAAAAATATACAATATATATAATAAATATATATATATATATATATATATATATATATATATATATATATATATATATATACGGGGAGAGAGCGAGTGAAATTCATGTTATAACAAAAAAAACAAATTATTATTAAAACGTATTATTTTTTTATTCCCCAGCCATTCTTTTTGTATTTATTTAATTACTCCGACTTTTACCTGCTGGTACGCCGTCCGGTGTGCCCTGTGAAATGAAAGGTGGCATTCTTTATTTATTTATTCATTTATACATTCATAACTGACAGCCTCGCGCTCCGCTCGTGCCCGGGCAGAAGAGGTGCTCCAATTTGGCTTAACTGTGACACACGCCCGTCCTCCTCCCCCGGAGCTTCCATTCGGTTAAACTTAGGGGCCGCTTGGCACCGCCCGTGCCCGGGGAAGGTGCTCCTCTTCGGCTTACTGTGACGCGAGCATGCCCTCCTCCTCCGGAGCTTCCATTCGGTTAAACTTAGGGGCCGCTTGGAACCGCCCGTGCCCGGGGAAGGTGCTCCTCTTCGGCTTACTGTGACGCGAGCATGCCCTCCTCCTCCGGAGCTTTCATTCGGTTAAACTTAGGGGCCGCTTGGCACTGCCCGTGCCCGGGGAAGGTGCTCCTCTACGGCTTAACTGCCACGCACGCTGGCCGGAGCTCTGGTACGGTCCGAACCGCGCGAAACGTCGCCACCGATCGTGTCCGGGGGAACGTGCTCTTCTTCGTCCACTCTCCTCTTCGCCCACGCTCTTCTTCGGCGCACGCCGGCCGTCTAACCGCTCCAGCGCCCCGTCGTGCCGCTCGGCGAAACTACAATGCGCCCGAATATTTTTTAGACCCGCGAAGCACTGAACCCGCGAAAGGTGAACCGCGAAGTAGCGAGGGTTCACTGTATGTATAAGACCAAGACCTACAAAAAAGTCTCTTGGAGCAATGAGCTAGGTTTTACAGGAAGTCGGCCATTTTGAATTTACTTAAAAGGGGGCGGGTCACCACAATGGACTTTGTGTAGAAATTATTATTGGGGCCCGAGCAGCGACCGCGGCGAGGTCCCTATTGTTTTTGTAGAAAATATTATTACTTTTATTATTATTATTATTATTATTATTAGGGCCTGAGCAGCGACCGCTGCGAAGTCCCTATTGTTTTTGTTGAAATTATTATTATTATTATTTTTCCGATTGTTCGATCGCATTTTTGACCCCTGAAACATGCACAAAAACTCACCAAACTTGGCAGTCTCATCGGGCATGGCGAAAAATTTGATATTTTAACGTCTAATATGAACAGGAAGTGAGTTATGAATTTTTGAAAGTCCGACTTTTGCCCTTTTTTGCATGTTTACAGGGGTCATTCTTTTGCACCCTGATCCTAAAGGCTTCATCTGATTGCCTTAAAATTCTGTCTGTAGCATCTGAAGACCTGGCACAAACACTGGGGCTAAAATTTTTTGTTTCCGAAATACTATATGACGGGGGCGGGGCATCAAAGTTTTCACTTAAGATTTCCTTCGCCGCAATGGACAAAATGCTTAATAACTCTCCTGCACATGCTGCTAAAAATCCAAAACTTCACATGTACATAAAGAGTCTGTACCTGAAGACATCTATATGTTTATATTCAGTTATACACCTTGCGCCAATCAATATCATTTTTTACATTTTGACGTACTGCACGGTGCCCTTTTAACGAATCTGATTGAAAATTGGCTAGAAAAGACTCAAGACATTGATCTTACTCTATCCCTATTTTTGTGACTTTCCTTCGAAGGGCGTGGCTATTACGGTGCCGCAGAGTCTGATTATTCTCCGTGGCAACAAAAGTTCCTGCAAAATGATTCAGATGATCCATCTTCTCGAAATTTTTCACATTTGAGGATATTCAGGCCCTGAAGACGGCTGCCAACTTATTTTTGATCGCAGTGGTAGCGCCACCAACTGGTTAAAACAAATACAAATCATTTTCGTTGATTTTTTTCTCCGGGCAGGTTAACAAAATCTACCTTACATTTGCTCGGATGAGTGTTTAGGCCTTGAGGATGTCACAATACGAAAGTCTTTCGCCTTCTTCAGAGTGTCACATGATGGTGTCTTGTGGCCCGTCTTTATCAGCTGATGTTCCATGAGGGCGTGACTTACCTGTCACAAGAATGAAGGCAAGTCACGCCCCCCGCTGTCCGTTCACTCCGCCAAAATGCTGCTCCAGGTGGTAGAGAGGATGAAGGCTCCCTTGTCTCTGTTCATGGTTTTTATGCCTCGCTTGCAGATCTCAATGGCCTCTCTGATCCAGCGCTGTTGTTTGTTCTCTTCGGTGCGGATGACCCTGCCCTTCTCCCGGTCCATGATGTGGTTTTCCCTTTTGCAGTGGTCAGTGATTGCTGATTTGTAATGTTCATGTTGTGCTTGTTCTTTTACTGCTCTGATTTTTCATTTTTTTGACAGGTAAGTCACACCCTCATGGAACATCAGCTGATAAAGACGGGTCTCAAGACACCATCATGCGACACTCTGAAGAAGGCGAAAGACTCGCCGAAACATGTCAGGTAAAAAATTAACCTAAAACATAATTGTCTGCTTTTAATGAATCAGTCAAATATCAATAATAAGAAGACAAAATGAACCTAATACAAATAAATGAATGCTTAATAACTCCCCTGCACATGCTCCTAAAAATCCAAACCTTCACCTGTAAATAAAACGTCCCGACCTGAAGACATCTTAATGTTATTATTTTGTTATACACACAGTGCCGCCAAGTGGAATCAAAAATTTGTTTTTATTTTAATTTTCACGTACTGCATGGTGCCCTTTTGACGAATCCGACTGAAAATTAGTCAGAAAAGACTTAAGACAATGATCTTACTCTCTGCCGAATTTTGTGACGTTTTGGCAAAAGGCGTGGCTATTAAGGTGCTGAAAAGTCCGATTGTACTCTGTGGCAACAAAAGCTCCGGCAACATGACTCAGATGATCCTATCTTCTCGAAGTTGTACACATTTGAGGATACTTCAGCCCTGAAGACATCTACCAACTTATTTTACATCGTAGTAGTAGCGCCACCAACTGGTAAAAGCTAATACAAGTTATTTTCTTGGATGTTTTTCTCCGTGCAACTCAACAAGGTCGCCCTCATATATGCTCGGATGACTGTTTCGGCCATGAGGATGTCACAATACGAAATTCGTGATTTTTCGTGAAAAGTTGTGGGAGTGGCATTGCACTGTTCAGCAATAAAACAAAGCTGATTATGAGGTTCTAAATATGAACGACAACTCGTAAAACTTTACACACACATCAGGCCGAGCAAATTTATCAATATTTTATACGTTAGTTGTGCAGCTTTTTTGAAATGGCTCGCCATGGCCCTCGAGAAATGTTAAAAAAAAAGCAGCTCTGGTTGAGTGTTTCACCTCGCTTTTTGTAAATTTTATGGAGTACAGTGAACCCTCGGTTATCGCGGTTAATGGGGACCGAGACCACCCGCGAAAACTGAAAATCCGCGAAGTAGCGGCGCACCTTCAAAAATGCTTAAAAAAAATATACAATATATATAATAAATATATAAATATATATATATATATATATATATATATATATATATATATATATATATATATATACGGGGAGAGAGCGAGTGAAATTCATGTTATAACAAAAAAAACAAATTATTATTAAAACGTATTATTTTTTTATTCCCCAGCCATTCTTTTTGTATTTATTTAATTACTCCGACTTTTACCTGCTGGTACGCCGTCCGGTGTGCCCTGTGAAATGAAAGGTGGCATTCTTTATTTATTTATTCATTTATACATTCATAACTGACAGCCTCGCGCTCCGCTCGTGCCCGGGCAGAAGAGGTGCTCCAATTTGGCTTAACTGTGACACACGCCCGTCCTCCTCCCCCGGAGCTTCCATTCGGTTAAACTTAGGGGCCGCTTGGCACCGCCCGTGCCCGGGGAAGGTGCTCCTCTTCGGCTTACTGTGACGCGAGCATGCCCTCCTCCTCCGGAGCTTCCATTCGGTTAAACTTAGGGGCCGCTTGGAACCGCCCGTGCCCGGGGAAGGTGCTCCTCTTCGGCTTACTGTGACGCGAGCATGCCCTCCTCCTCCGGAGCTTTCATTCGGTTAAACTTAGGGGCCGCTTGGCACTGCCCGTGCCCGGGGAAGGTGCTCCTCTACGGCTTAACTGCCACGCACGCTGGCCGGAGCTCTGGTACGGTCCGAACCGCGCGAAACGTCGCCACCGATCGTGTCCGGGGGAACGTGCTCTTCTTCGTCCACTCTCCTCTTCGCCCACGCTCTTCTTCGGCGCACGCCGGCCGTCTAACCGCTCCAGCGCCCCGTCGTGCCGCTCGGCGAAACTACAATGCGCCCGAATATTTTTTAGACCCGCGAAGCACTGAACCCGCGAAAGGTGAACCGCGAAGTAGCGAGGGTTCACTGTATGTATAAGACCAAGACCTACAAAAAAGTCTCTTGGAGCAATGAGCTAGGTTTTACAGGAAGTCGGCCATTTTGAATTTACTTAAAAGGGGGCGGGTCACCACAATGGACTTTGTGTAGAAATTATTATTGGGGCCCGAGCAGCGACCGCGGCGAGGTCCCTATTGTTTTTGTAGAAAATATTATTACTTTTATTATTATTATTATTATTATTATTAGGGCCTGAGCAGCGACCGCTGCGAAGTCCCTATTGTTTTTGTTGAAATTATTATTATTATTATTTTTCCGATTGTTCGATCGCATTTTTGACCCCTGAAACATGCACAAAAACTCACCAAACTTGGCAGTCTCATCGGGCATGGCGAAAAATTTGATATTTTAACGTCTAATATGAACAGGAAGTGAGTTATGAATTTTTGAAAGTCCGACTTTTGCCCTTTTTTGCATGTTTACAGGGGTCATTCTTTTGCACCCTGATCCTAAAGGCTTCATCTGATTGCCTTAAAATTCTGTCTGTAGCATCTGAAGACCTGGCACAAACACTGGGGCTAAAATTTTTTGTTTCCGAAATACTATATGACGGGGGCGGGGCATCAAAGTTTTCACTTAAGATTTCCTTCGCCGCAATGGACAAAATGCTTAATAACTCTCCTGCACATGCTGCTAAAAATCCAAAACTTCACATGTACATAAAGAGTCTGTACCTGAAGACATCTATATGTTTATATTCAGTTATACACCTTGCGCCAATCAATATCATTTTTTACATTTTGACGTACTGCACGGTGCCCTTTTAACGAATCTGATTGAAAATTGGCTAGAAAAGACTCAAGACATTGATCTTACTCTATCCCTATTTTTGTGACTTTCCTTCGAAGGGCGTGGCTATTACGGTGCCGCAGAGTCTGATTATTCTCCGTGGCAACAAAAGTTCCTGCAAAATGATTCAGATGATCCATCTTCTCGAAATTTTTCACATTTGAGGATATTCAGGCCCTGAAGACGGCTGCCAACTTATTTTTGATCGCAGTGGTAGCGCCACCAACTGGTTAAAACAAATACAAATCATTTTCGTTGATTTTTTTCTCCGGGCAGGTTAACAAAATCTACCTTACATTTGCTCGGATGAGTGTTTAGGCCTTGAGGATGTCACAATACGAAAGTCTTTCGCCTTCTTCAGAGTGTCACATGATGGTGTCTTGTGGCCCGTCTTTATCAGCTGATGTTCCATGAGGGCGTGACTTACCTGTCACAAGAATGAAGGCAAGTCACGCCCCCCGCTGTCCGTTCACTCCGCCAAAATGCTGCTCCAGGTGGTAGAGAGGATGAAGGCTCCCTTGTCTCTGTTCATGGTTTTTATGCCTCGCTTGCAGATCTCAATGGCCTCTCTGATCCAGCGCTGTTGTTTGTTCTCTTCGGTGCGGATGACCCTGCCCTTCTCCCGGTCCATGATGTGGTTTTCCCTTTTGCAGTGGTCAGTGATTGCTGATTTGTAATGTTCATGTTGTGCTTGTTCTTTTACTGCTCTGATTTTTCATTTTTTTGACAGGTAAGTCACACCCTCATGGAACATCAGCTGATAAAGACGGGTCTCAAGACACCATCATGCGACACTCTGAAGAAGGCGAAAGACTCGCCGAAACATGTCAGGTAAAAAATTAACCTAAAACATAATTGTCTGCTTTTAATGAATCAGTCAAATATCAATAATAAGAAGACAAAATGAACCTAATACAAATAAATGAATGCTTAATAACTCCCCTGCACATGCTCCTAAAAATCCAAACCTTCACCTGTAAATAAAACGTCCCGACCTGAAGACATCTTAATGTTATTATTTTGTTATACACACAGTGCCGCCAAGTGGAATCAAAAATTTGTTTTTATTTTAATTTTCACGTACTGCACGGTGCCCTTTTGACGAATCCGACTGAAAATTAGTCAGAAAAGACTCAAGACAATGATCTTACTCTCTGCCGAATTTTGTGACGTTTTGGCAAAAGGCGTGGCTATTAAGGTGCTGAAAAGTCCGATTGTACTCTGTGGCAACAAAAGCTCCGGCAACATGACTCAGATCATCCTATCTTCTCGAAGTTGTACACATTTGAGGATACTTCAGCCCTGAAGACATCTACCAACTTATTTTATATCGTAGTAGTAGCGCCACCAACTGGTAAAAGCTAATACAAGTTATTTTCTTGGATGTTTTTCTCCGTGCAACTCAACAAGGTCGCCCTCATATATGCTCGGATGACTGTTTCGGCCATGAGGATGTCACAATACGAAATTCGTGATTTTTCGTGAAAAGTTGTGGGAGTGGCATTGCACTGTTCGGCAATAAAACAAAGCTGATTATGAGGTTCTAAATATGAACGACAACTCGTAAAACTTTACACACACATCAGGCCGAGCAAATTTATCAATATTTTATACGTTAGTTGTGCAGCTTTTTTTAAATGGCTCGCCATGGCCCTCGAGAAATGTTAAAAAAAAGCAGCTCTGGTTGAGTGTTTCACCTCGCTTTTTGTAAATTTTATGGAGTACAGTGAACCCTCGGTTATCGCGGTTAATGGGGACCGAGACCACCCGCGAAAACTGAAAATCCGCGAAGTAGCGGCGCACCTTCAAAAATGCTTAAAAAAAATATACAATATATATAATAAATATATATATATATATATATATATATATATATATATATATATATATATATATATATATACGGGGAGAGAGAGAGTGAAATTCATGTTATAACAAAAAAACCAAATTATTATTAAAACGTATTATTTTTTTATTCCCCAGCCATTCTTTTTGTATTTATTTAATTACTCCGACTTTTACCTGCTGGTACGCCGTCCGGTGTGCCCTGTGAAATGAAAGGTGGCATTCTTTATTTATTTATTCATTTATTCATTCATAACTGACAGCCTCGCGCTCCGCTCGTGCCCGGGCAGAAGAGGTGCTCCAATTTGGCTTAACTGTGACACACGCCCGTCCTCCTCCGTCCGGAGCTTCCATTCGGTTAAACTTAGGGGCCGCTTGGCACCGCCCGTGCCCGGGGAAGGTGCTCCTCTTCGGCTTACTGTGACGCGAGCATGCCCTCCTCCTCCGGAGCTTCCATTCGGTTAAACTTAGGGGCCGCTTGGAACCGCCCGTGCCCGGGGAAGGTGCTCCTCTTCGGCTTACTGTGACGCGAGCATGCCCTCCTCCTCCGGAGCTTCCATTCGGTTAAACTTAGGGGCCGCTTGGCACCGCCCGTGCCCGGGGAAGGTGCTCCTCTACGGCTTAACTGCCACGCACGCTGGCCGGAGCTCTGGTACGGTCCGAACCGCGCGAAACGTCGCCACCGATCGTGTCCGGGGGAACGTGCTCTTCTTCGTCCACTCTCCTCTTCGCCCACGCTCTTCTTCGGCGCACGCCGGCCGTCTAACCGCTCCAGCGCCCCGTCGTGCCGCTCGGCGAAACTACAATGCCCCCGAATATTTTTTAGACCCGCGAAGCACTGAACCTGCGAAAGGTGAACCGCGAAGTAGCGAGGGTTCACTGTATGTATAAGACCAAGACCTACAAAAAAGTCTCTTGGAGCAATGAGCTAGGTTTTACAGGAAGTCGGCCATTTTGAATTTACTTAAAAGGGGGCGGGTCACCACAATGGACTTTGTGTAGAAATTATTATTGGGGCCCGAGCAGCGACCGCGGCGAGGTCCCTATTGTTTTTGTAGAAAATATTATTACTTTTATTATTATTATTATTATTATTATTAGGGCCTGAGCAGCGACCGCTGCGAAGTCCCTATTGTTTTTGTAGAAATTATTATTATTATTTTTCCGATTGTTCGATCGCATTTTTGACCCCCGAAACATGCACAAAAACTCACCAAACCTGGCAGTCTCATCGGGCATGGCGAAAAATTTGATATTTTAACGTCTAATATGAACAGGAAGTGAGTTATGAATTTTTGAAAGTCCGACTTTTGCCCTTTTTTGCATGTTTACAGGGGTCATTCTTTTGCACCCTGATCCTAAAGGCTTCATCTGATTGCCTTAAAATTCTGTCTGTAGCATCTGAAGACCTGGGACAAACACTGGGGCTAAAATTTTTTGTTTCCGAAATACTATATGACGGGGGCGGGGCATCAAAGTTTTCACTTAAGATTTCCTTCGCCGCAATGGACAAAATGCTTAATAACTCTCCTGCACATGCTGCTAAAAATCCAAAACTTCACATGTACATAAAGAGTCTGTACCTGAAGACATCTATATGTTTATATTCAGTTATACACCTTGCGCCAATCAATATCATTTTTTACATTTTGACGTACTGCACGGTGCCCTTGTAACGAATCTGATTGAAAATTGGCTAGAAAAGACTCAAGACATTGATCTTACTCTATCCCTATTTTTGTGACTTTCCTTCGAAGGGCGTGGCTATTACGGTGCCGCAGAGTCTGATTATTCTCCGTGGCAACAAAAGTTCCTGCAAAATGATTCAGATGATCCATCTTCTCGAAATTTTTCACATTTGAGGATATTCAGGCCCTGAAGACGGCTGCCAACTTATTTTTGATCGCAGTGGTAGCGCCACCAACTGGTTAAAACAAATATAAATTATTTTCGTTGATGTTTTTCTCCGGGCATGTTAACAAAATCTACCTTATATTTGCTCGGATGAGTGTTTAGGCCTTGAGCATGTCACAATACGAAAGTCTTTCGCCTTCTTCAGAGTGGCACATGATGGTGTCTTGTGACCCGCCTTTATCAGCTTATGTTCCATGAGGGCGTGACTTACCTGTCACAAGAATGAAGGCAAGTCACGCCCCCCGCTGTCCGTTCACTCCGCCAAGATGCTGGTCCAGGTGGTAGAGAGGATGAAGGCTCCCTTGTCTCTGTTCATGGTTTTTATGCCTCGCTTGCAGATCTCAATGGCCTCTCTGATCCAGCGCTGTTGTTTGTTCTCTTCTGTGCGGATGACCCTGCCCTTCTCCCGGTCCATGATGTGGTTTTCCCTTTTGCAGTGGTCAGTGATTGCTGATTTGTAATGTTCATGTTGTGCTTGTTCTTTTACTGCTCTGATTTTTTTCATTTTTTTGACAGGTAAGTCACACCCTCATGGAACATCAGCTCAAGACACCATCATGCGACACTCTGAAGTAGGCGAAAGACTCGCCGAAACATGTCAGGTAAAAAATTAACCTAAAACATAATTGTCTGCTTTTAATGAATCAGTCAAATATCAATAATAAGAAGACAAAATGAACCTAATACAAATAAATGAATGCTTAATAACTCCCCTGCACATGCTCCTAAAAATCCAAACCTTCACCTGTAAATAAAACGTCCCGACCTGAAGACATCTTAATGTTATTATTTTGTTATACACACAGTGCCGCCAAGTGGAATCAAAAATTTGTTTTTATTTTAATTGTCACGTACTGCACGGTGCCCTTTCGACGAATCCGACTGAAAATTAGTCAGAAAAGACTCAAGACAATGATCTTACTCTCTGCCGAATTTTGTGACGTTTTGGCAAAAGGCGTGGCTATTACGGTGCTGAAAAGTCCGATTGTACTCTGTGGCAACAAAAGCTCCAGCAACATGACTCAGATGATCCTATCTTCTCGAAGTTGCACACATTTGAGGATACTTCAGCCCTGAAGACATCTACCAACTTATTTTTCATCGTAGTAGTAGCGCCCCCAACTGGTAAAAGCTAATACAAGTTATTTTCTTGGATGTTTTTCTCCGTGCAACTCAACAAGGTCGCCCTCATATATGCTCGGATGACTGTTTCGGCCATGAGGATGTCACAATACGAAATTCGTCCTTTTTCATGAAAAGTTGTGGGAGTGGCATTGCACTGTTCAGCAATAAAACAAAGCTGATTATGAGGTTCTAAATATGAACGACAACTCGTGAAACTTTACACACACATCAGGCCGAGCAAATTTATCAATATTTTATACGTTAGTTGTGCAGCTTTTTTGAAATGGCTCGCCATGGCCCTCGAGAAATGTTCAAAAAAGCAGCCCTGGTTGAGTGTTTCACCTCGCTTTTTGTAAATTTTATGGAGTACAGTGAACCCTCGGTTATCGCGGTTAATGGGGACCGAGACCACCCGCGAAAACTGAAAATCCGCGAAGTAGCGGCGCACCTTCAAAAATGCTTAAAAAAAATATATAATAAATATATAAATATATATATATATATATATATATATATATATATATATATATATATATATATATATATATATATATATACGGGGGGAGAGAGAGAGAGAGAGAGTGAAATTCATGTTATAACAAAAAAAACAAATTATTATTAAAACTTATTATTTTTTTATTCCCCAACCATTCTTTTTGTATTTATTTAATTACTCCGACTTTTACCTGCTGGTACGCCGTCCGGTGTGCCCTGTGAAATGAAAGGTGGCATTCTTTATTTATTCATTCATTTATTCATTCATAACTGACAGCCTCGCGCTCCGCTTGTGCCCGGCAGAAGAGGTGCTCCAATTCGGCTTAACTGTGACACACGCCCGCCCTCCTCCCCCGGAGCTTCCATTCGGTTAAACTTAGGGGCCGCTTGGCACCGCCCGTGCCCGGGGAAGGTGCTCCTCTTCGGCTTACTGTGACGCGAGCATGCCCTCCTCCTCCGGAGCTTCCATTCGGTTAAACTTAGGGGCCGCTTGGAACCGCCCGTGCCCGGGGAAGGTGCTCCTCTTCGGCTTACTGTGACGCGAGCATGCCCTCCTCCTCCGGAGCTTCCATTCGGTTAAACTCAGGGGCCGCTTGGAACCGCCCGTGCCCGGGGAAGGTGCTCCTCTACGGCTTAACTGCCACGCACGCCGGCCGGAGCTCTGGTACGGTCCCAACCGCGCGAAACGTCGCCACCGATCGTGTCCGGGGGAACGTGCTCTTCTTCGTCCACTCTCCTCTTCGCCCACGCTCTTCTTCGGCGCACGCCGGCCGTCTAACCGCTCCAGCGCCCCGTCGTGCCGCTCGGCGAAACTACAATGCCCCCGAATATTTTTTAGACCCGCGAAGCACTGAACCCGCGAAAGGTGAACCTCGAAGTAGCGAGGGTTCACTGTATGTATAAGACCAAGACCTACAAAAAAGTCTCTTGGAGCAATGAGCTAGGTTTTACAGGAAGTCGGCCATTTTGAATTTACTTAAAAGGGGGCGGGTCTCCACAATGGACTTTGTGTAGAAATTATTATTGGGGCCCGAGCAGCGACCGCGGCGAGGTCCCTATTGTTTTTGTAGAAAATATTATTACTTTTATTATTATTATTATTATTATTATTATTATTATTAGGGCCTGAGCAGCGACCGCTGCGAAGTCCCTATTGTTTTTGTAGAAATTATTATTATTATTATTTTTCCGATTGTTCGATCGCATTTTTGACCCCCGAAACATGCACAAAAACTCACCAAACTTGGCAGTCTCATCGGGCATGGCGAAAAATTTGATATTTTTTAACGTCTAATATGAACAGGAAGTGAGTTATGAATTTTTGAAAGTCCGACTTTTGCCCTTTTTTGCATGTTTACAGGGGTCATTCTTTTGCACCCTGATCCTAAAGGCTTCATCTGATTGCCTTAAAGTTCTGTCTGGAGCATCTTAAGACCTGGGACAAACACTGGGGCTAAAATTTTTTGTTTCCGAAATACTATATGACGGGGGCGGGGCTTCAAAGTTTTCACTTAAGATTTCCTTCGCCGCAATGGACAAAATGCTTAATAACTCTCCTGCCCGTGCTGCTAAAAATCCAAAACTTCACATGTACATAAAGAGTCGGTACCTGAAGACATCTATATGTTTATATTCAGTTATACACCTTGCGCCAATCAATATAAATGTTTACATTTTGACGTACTGCACGGTGCCCTTTTAACGAATCCGACTGAAAATTGGCTAGAAAAGACTCAAGACATTGATCTTACTCTATCCCTATTTCTATGACTTTCCTTCAAAGGGCGTGGCTATTACGGTGCCGCAGAGTCTGATTATTCTCCGTGGCAACAAAAGTTCCTGCAAAATGATTCAGATGATCCATCTTCTGGAAATCTTTCACATTTGAGGATATTCAGGCCCTGAAGACGGCTGCCAACTTATTTTTGATCGCAGTGGTAGCGCCACCAACTGGTTAAAACAAATACAAATTATTTTCGTTGATGTTTTTCTCCGGGCAGGTTAACAAAATCTACCTTATATTTGCTCGGATGAGTGTTTAGGCCTTGAGCATGTCACAATACGAAAGTCTTTCGCCTTCTTCAGAGTGTCACATGATGGTGTCTTGTGACCCGTCTTTATCAGCTGATGTTCCATGAGGGCGTGACTTACCTGTCACAAGAATGAAGGCAAGTCACGCCCCCCGCTGTCCGTTCACTCCGCCAAGATGCTGGTCCAGGTGGTAGAGAGGATGAAGGCTCCCTTGTCTCTGTTCATGGTTTTTATGCCTCGCTTGCAGATCTCAATGGCCTCTCTGATCCAGCGCTGTTGTTTGTTCTCTTCTGTGCGGATGACCCTGCCCTTCTCCCGGTCCATGATGTGGTTTTCCCTTTTGCAGTGGTCAGTGATTGCTGATTTGTAATGTTCATGTTGTGCTTGTTCTTTTACTGCTCTGATTTTTTCATTTTTTTGACAGGTAAGTCACACCCTCATGGAACATCAGCTCAAGACACCATCATGCGACACTCTGAAGAAGGCGAAAGACTCGCCGAAACATGTCAGGTAAAAAATTAACCTAAAACATAATTGTCTGCTTTTAATGAATCAGTCAAATATCAATAATAAGAAGACAAAATGAACCTAATACAAATAAATGAATGCTTAATAACTCCCCTGCACATGCTCCTAAAAATCCAAACCTTCACCTGTAAATAAAACGTCCCGACCTGAAGACATCTTAATGTTATTATTTTGTTATACACACAGTGCCGCCAAGTGGAATCAAAAATTTGTTTTTATTTTAATTTTCACGTACTGCATGGTGCCCTTTTGACGAATCCGACTGAAAATTAGTCAGAAAAGACTTAAGACAATGATCTTACTCTCTGCCGAATTTTGTGACGTTTTGGCAAAAGGCGTGGCTATTAAGGTGCTGAAAAGTCCGATTGTACTCTGTGGCAACAAAAGCTCCGGCAACATGACTCAGATGATCCTATCTTCTCGAAGTTGTACACATTTGAGGATACTTCAGCCCTGAAGACATCTACCAACTTATTTTACATCGTAGTAGTAGCGCCACCAACTGGTAAAAGCTAATACAAGTTATTTTCTTGGATGTTTTTCTCCGTGCAACTCAACAAGGTCGCCCTCATATATGCTCGGATGACTGTTTCGGCCATGAGGATGTCACAATACGAAATTCGTGATTTTTCGTGAAAAGTTGTGGGAGTGGCATTGCACTGTTCAGCAATAAAACAAAGCTGATTATGAGGTTCTAAATATGAACGACAACTCGTAAAACTTTACACACACATCAGGCCGAGCAAATTTATCAATATTTTATACGTTAGTTGTGCAGCTTTTTTGAAATGGCTCGCCATGGCCCTCGAGAAATGTAAAAAAAAAACAGCTCTGGTTGAGTGTTTCACCTCGCTTTTTGTAAATTTTATGGAGTACAGTGAACCCTCGGTTATCGCGGTTAATGGGGACCGAGACCACCCGCGAAAACTGAAAATCCGCGAAGTAGCGGCGCACCTTCAAAAATGCTTAAAAAAAATATACAATATATATAATAAATATATAAATATATATATATATATATATATATATATATATATATATATATATATACGGGGAGAGAGAGAGTGAAATTCATGTTATAACAAAAAAACCAAATTATTATTAAAACGTATTATTTTTTTATTCCCCAGCCATTCTTTTTGTATTTATTTAATTACTCCGACTTTTACCTGCTGGTACGCCGTCCGGTGTGCCCTGTGAAATGAAAGGTGGCATTCTTTATTTATTTATTCATTTATTCATTCATAACTGACAGCCTCGCGCTCCGCTCGTGCCCGGGCAGAAGAGGTGCTCCAATTTGGCTTAACTGTGACACACGCCCGTCCTCCTCCCCCGGAGCTTCCATTCGGTTAAACTTAGGGGCCGCTTGGCACCGCCCGTGCCCGGGGAAGGTGCTCCTCTTCGGCTTACTGTGACGCGAGCATGCCCTCCTCCTCCGGAGCTTCCATTCGGTTAAACTTAGGGGCCGCTTGGAACCGCCCGTGCCCGGGGAAGGTGCTCCTCTTCGGCTTACTGTGACGCGAGCATGCCCTCCTCCTCCGGAGCTTCCATTCGGTTAAACTTAGGGGCCGCTTGGCACTGCCCGTGCCCGGGGAAGGTGCTCCTCTACGGCTTAACTGCCACGCACGCTGGCCGGAGCTCTGGTACGGTCCGAACCGCGCGAAACGTCGCCACCGATCGTGTCCGGGGGAACGTGCTCTTCTTCGTCCACTCTCCTCTTCGCCCACGCTCTTCTTCGGCGCACGCCGGCCGTCTAACCGCTCCAGCGCCCCGTCGTGCCGCTCGGCGAAACTACAATGCCCCCGAATATTTTTTAGACCCGCGAAGCACTGAACCCGCGAAAGGTGAACCGCGAAGTAGCGAGGGTTCACTGTATGTATAAGACCAAGACCTACAAAAAAGTCTCTTGGAGCAATGAGCTAGGTTTTACAGGAAGTCGGCCATTTTGAATTTACTGAAAAGGGGGCGGGTCACCACAATGGACTTTGTGTAGAAATTATTATTGGGGCCCGAGCAGCGACCGCGGCGAGGTCCCTATTGTTTTTGTAGAAGATATTATTACTTTTATTATTATTATTATTATTATTATTAGGGTCTGAGCAGCGACCGCTGCGAAGTCCCTATTGTTTTTGTAGAAATTATTATTATTATTATTTTTCCGATTGTTCGATCGCATTTTTGACCCCCGAAACATGCACAAAAACTCACCAAACTTGGCAGTCTCATCGGGCATGGCGAAAAATTTGATATTTTAACGTCTAATATGAACAGGAAGTGAGTTATGAATTTTTGAAAGTCCGACTTTTGCCCTTTTTTGCATGTTTACAGGGGTCATTCTTTTGCACCCTGATCCTAAAGGCTTCATCTGATTGCCTTAAAATTCTGTCTGTAGCATCTGAAGACCTGGCACAAACACTGGGGCTAAAATTTTTTGTTTCCGAAATACTATATGACGGGGGCGGGGCATCAAAGTTTTCACTTAAGATTTCCTTCGCCGCAATGGACAAAATGCTTAATAACTCTCCTGCACATGCTGCTAAAAATCCAAAACTTCACATGTACATAAAGAGTCTGTACCTGAAGACATCTATATGTTTATATTCAGTTATACACCTTGCGCCAATCAATATCATTTTTTACATTTTGACGTACTGCACGGTGCCCTTTTAACGAATCTGATTGAAAATTGGCTAGAAAAGACTCAAGACATTGATCTTACTCTATCCCTATTTTTGTGACTTTCCTTCGAAGGGCGTGGCTATTACGGTGCCGCAGAGTCTGATTATTCTCCGTGGCAACAAAAGTTCCTGCAAAATGATTCAGATGATCCATCTTCTCGAAATTTTTCACATTTGAGGATATTCAGGCCCTGAAGACGGCTGCCAACTTATTTTTGATCGCAGTGGTAGCGCCACCAACTGGTTAAAACAAATACAAATCATTTTCGTTGATTTTTTTCTCCGGGCAGGTTAACAAAATCTACCTTACATTTGCTCGGATGAGTGTTTAGGCCTTGAGGATGTCACAATACGAAAGTCTTTCGCCTTCTTCAGAGTGTCACATGATGGTGTCTTGTGGCCCGTCTTTATCAGCTGATGTTCCATGAGGGCGTGACTTACCTGTCACAAGAATGAAGGCAAGTCACGCCCCCCGCTGTCCGTTCACTCCGCCAAAATGCTGCTCCAGGTGGTAGAGAGGATGAAGGCTCCCTTGTCTCTGTTCATGGTTTTTATGCCTCGCTTGCAGATCTCAATGGCCTCTCTGATCCAGCGCTGTTGTTTGTTCTCTTCGGTGCGGATGACCCTGCCCTTCTCCCGGTCCATGATGTGGTTTTCCCTTTTGCAGTGGTCAGTGATTGCTGATTTGTAATGTTCATGTTGTGCTTGTTCTTTTACTGCTCTGATTTTTCATTTTTTTGACAGGTAAATCACACCCTCATGGAACATCAGCTGATAAAGACGGGTCTCAAGACACCATCATGCGACACTCTGAAGAAGGCGAAAGACTCGCCGAAACATGTCAGGTAAAAAATTAACCTAAAACATAATTGTCTGCTTTTAATGAATCAGTCAAATATCAATAATAAGAAGACAAAATGAACCTAATACAAATAAATGAATGCTTAATAACTCCCCTGCACATGCTCCTAAAAATCCAAACCTTCACCTGTAAATAAAACGTCCCGACCTGAAGACATCTTAATGTTATTATTTTGTTATACACACAGTGCCGCCAAGTGGAATCAAAAATTTGTTTTTATTTTAATTTTCACGTACTGCACGGTGCCCTTTTGACGAATCCGACTGAAAATTAGTCAGAAAAGACTCAAGACAATGACCTTACTCTCTGCCGAATTTTGTGACGTTTTGGCAAAAGGCGTGGCTATTAAGGTGCTGAAAAGTCCGATTGTACTCTGTGGCAACAAAAGCTCCGGCAACATGACTCAGATCATCCTATCTTCTCGAAGTTGTACACATTTGAGGATACTTCAGCCCTGAAGACATCTACCAACTTATTTTATATCGTAGTAGTAGCGCCACCAACTGGTAAAAGCTAATACAAGTTATTTTCTTGGATGTTTTTCTCCGTGCAACTCAACAAGGTCGCCCTCATATATGCTCGGATGACTGTTTCGGCCATGAGGATGTCACAATACGAAATTCGTGATTTTTCGTGAAAAGTTGTGGGAGTGGCATTGCACTGTTCGGCAATAAAACAAAGCTGATTATGAGGTTCTAAATATGAACGACAACTCGTAAAACTTTACACACACATCAGGCCGAGCAAATTTATCAATATTTTATACGTTAGTTGTGCAGCTTTTTTGAAATGGCTCGCCATGGCCCTCGAGAAATGTTAAAAAAAAGCAGCTCTGGTTGAGTGTTTCACCTCGCTTTTTGTAAATTTTATGGAGTACAGTGAACCCTCGGTTATCGCGGTTAATGGGGACCGAGACCACCCGCGAAAACTGAAAATCCGCGAAGTAGCGGCGCACCTTCAAAAATGCTTAAAAAAAATATACAATATATATAATAAATATATATATATATATATATATATATATATATATATATATATACGGGGAGAGAGAGAGTGAAATTCATGTTATAACAAAAAAACCAAATTATTATTAAAACGTATTATTTTTTTATTCCCCAGCCATTCTTTTTGTATTTATTTAATTACTCCGACTTTTACCTGCTGGTACGCCGTCCGGTGTGCCCTGTGAAATGAAAGGTGGCATTCTTTATTTATTTATTCATTTATTCATTCATAACTGACAGCCTCGCGCTCCGCTCGTGCCCGGGCAGAAGAGGTGCTCCAATTTGGCTTAACTGTGACACACGCCCGTCCTCCTCCGTCCGGAGCTTCCATTCGGTTAAACTTAGGGGCCGCTTGGCACCGCCCGTGCCCGGGGAAGGTGCTCCTCTTCGGCTTACTGTGACGCGAGCATGCCCTCCTCCTCCGGAGCTTCCATTCGGTTAAACTTAGGGGCCGCTTGGAACCGCCCGTGCCCGGGGAAGGTGCTCCTCTTCGGCTTACTGTGACGCGAGCATGCCCTCCTCCTCCGGAGCTTCCATTCGGTTAAACTTAGGGGCCGCTTGGCACCGCCCGTGCCCGGGGAAGGTGCTCCTCTACGGCTTAACTGCCACGCACGCTGGCCGGAGCTCTGGTACGGTCCGAACCGCGCGAAACGTCGCCACCGATCGTGTCCGGGGGAACGTGCTCTTCTTCGTCCACTCTCCTCTTCGCCCACGCTCTTCTTCGGCGCACGCCGGCCGTCTAACCGCTCCAGCGCCCCGTCGTGCCGCTCGGCGAAACTACAATGCCCCCGAATATTTTTTAGACCCGCGAAGCACTGAACCTGCGAAAGGTGAACCGCGAAGTAGCGAGGGTTCACTGTATGTATAAGACCAAGACCTACAAAAAAGTCTCTTGGAGCAATGAGCTAGGTTTTACAGGAAGTCGGCCATTTTGAATTTACTTAAAAGGGGGCGGGTCACCACAATGGACTTTGTGTAGAAATTATTATTGGGGCCCGAGCAGCGACCGCGGCGAGGTCCCTATTGTTTTTGTAGAAAATATTATTACTTTTATTATTATTATTATTATTATTATTAGGGCCTGAGCAGCGACCGCTGCGAAGTCCCTATTGTTTTTGTAGAAATTATTATTATTATTTTTCCGATTGTTCGATCGCATTTTTGACCCCCGAAACATGCACAAAAACTCACCAAACCTGGCAGTCTCATCGGGCATGGCGAAAAATTTGATATTTTAACGTCTAATATGAACAGGAAGTGAGTTATGAATTTTTGAAAGTCCGACTTTTGCCCTTTTTTGCATGTTTACAGGGGTCATTCTTTTGCACCCTGATCCTAAAGGCTTCATCTGATTGCCTTAAAATTCTGTCTGTAGCATCTGAAGACCTGGGACAAACACTGGGGCTAAAAATTTTTGTTTCCGAAATACTATATGACGGGGGCGGGGCATCAAAGTTTTCACTTAAGATTTCCTTCGCCGCAATGGACAAAATGCTTAATAACTCTCCTGCACATGCTGCTAAAAATCCAAAACTTCACATGTACATAAAGAGTCTGTACCTGAAGACATCTATATGTTTATATTCAGTTATACACCTTGCGCCAATCAATATCATTTTTTACATTTTGACGTACTGCACGGTGCCCTTTTAACGAATCTGATTGAAAATTGGCTAGAAAAGACTCAAGACATTGATCTTACTCTATCCCTATTTTTGTGACTTTCCTTCGAAGGGCGTGGCTATTACGGTGCCGCAGAGTCTGATTATTCTCCGTGGCAACAAAAGTTCCTGCAAAATGATTCAGATGATCCATCTTCTCGAAATTTTTCACATTTGAGGATATTCAGGCCCTGAAGACGGCTGCCAACTTATTTTTGATCGCAGTAGTAGCGCCACCAACTGGTTAAAACAAATATAAATTATTTTCGTTGATGTTTTTCTCCGGGCATGTTAACAAAATCTACCTTATATTTGCTCGGATGAGTGTTTAGGCCTTGAGCATGTCACAATACGAAAGTCTTTCGCCTTCTTCAGAGTGTCACATGATGGTGTCTTGTGACCCGCCTTTATCAGCTGATGTTCCATGAGGGCGTGACTTACCTGTCACAAGAATGAAGGCAAGTCACGCCCCCCGCTGTCCGTTCACTCCGCCAAGATGCTGGTCCAGGTGGTAGAGAGGATGAAGGCTCCCTTGTCTCTGTTCATGGTTTTTATGCCTTGCTTGCAGATCTCAATGGCCTCTCTGATCCAGCGCTGTTGTCTGTTCTCTTCTGTGCGGATGACCCTGCCCTTCTCCCGGTCCATGATGTGGTTTTCCCTTTTGCAGTGGTCAGTGATTGCTGATTTGTAATGTTCATGTTGTGCTTGTTCTTTTACTGCTCTGATTTTTTTCATTTTTTTGACAGGTAAGTCACACCCTCATGGAACATCAGCTCAAGACACCATCATGCGACACTCTGAAGTAGGCGAAAGACTCGCCGAAACATGTCAGGTAAAAAATTAACCTAAAACATAATTGTCTGCTTTTAATGAATCAGTCAAATATCAATAATAAGAAGACAAAATGAACCTAATACAAATAAATGAATGCTTAATAACTCCCCTGCACATGCTCCTAAAAATCCAAACCTTCACCTGTAAATAAAACGTCCCGACCTGAAGACATCTTAATGTTATTATTTTGTTATACACACAGTGCCGCCAAGTGGAATCAAAAATTTGTTTTTATTTTAATTGTCACGTACTGCACGGTGCCCTTTCGACGAATCCGACTGAAAATTAGTCAGAAAAGACTCAAGACAATGATCTTACTCTCTGCCGAATTTTGTGACGTTTTGGCAAAAGGCGTGGCTATTACGGTGCTGAAAAGTCCGATTGTACTCTGTGGCAACAAAAGCTCCAGCAACATGACTCAGATGATCCTATCTTCTCGAAGTTGCACACATTTGAGGATACTTCAGCCCTGAAGACATCTACCAACTTATTTTTCATCGTAGTAGTAGCGCCCCCAACTGGTAAAAGCTAATACAAGTTATTTTCTTGGATGTTTTTCTCCGTGCAACTCAACAAGGTCGCCCTCATATATGCTCGGATGACTGTTTCGGCCATGAGGATGTCACAATACGAAATTCGTCCTTTTTCATGAAAAGTTGTGGGAGTGGCATTGCACTGTTCGGCAATAAAACAAAGCTGATTATGAGGTTCTAAATATGAACGACAACTCGTGAAACTTTACACACACATCAGGCCGAGCAAATTTATCAATATTTTATACGTTAGTTGTGCAGCTTTTTTGAAATGGCTCGCCATGGCCCTCGAGAAATGTTCAAAAAAGCAGCCCTGGTTGAGTGTTTCACCTCGCTTTTTGTAAATTTTATGGAGTACAGTGAACCCTCGGTTATCGCGGTTAATGGGGACCGAGACCACCCGCGAAAACTGAAAATCCGCGAAGTAGCGGCGCACCTTCAAAAATGCTTAAAAAAAAATATATAATAAATATATAAATATATATATATATATATATATATATATATATATATATATACGGGGGGAGAGAGAGAGAGAGAGAGTGAAATTCATGTTATAACAAAAAAAAAAAATTATTATTAAAACTTATTATTTTTTTATTCCCCAACCATTCTTTTTGTATTTATTTAATTACTCCGACTTTTACCTGCTGGTACGCCGTCCGGTGTGCCCTGTGAAATGAAAGGTGGCATTCTTTATTTATTTATTCATTTATTCATTCATAACTGACAGCCTCGCGCTCCGCTTGTGCCCGGCAGAAGAGGTGCTCCAATTCGGCTTAACTGTGACACACGCCCGCCCTCCTCCCCCGGAGCTTCCATTCGGTTAAACTTAGGGGCCGCTTGGCACCGCCCGTGCCCGGGGAAGGTGCTCCTCTTCGGCTTACTGTGACGCGAGCATGCCCTCCTCCTCCGGAGCTTCCATTCGGTTAAACTTAGGGGCCGCTTGGAACCGCCCGTGCCCGGGGAAGGTGCTCCTCTTCGGCTTACTGTGACGCGAGCATGCCCTCCTCCTCCGGAGCTTCCATTCGGTTAAACTCAGGGGCCGCTTGGAACCGCCCGTGCCCGGGGAAGGTGCTCCTCTACGGCTTAACTGCCACGCACGCCGGCCGGAGCTCTGGTACGGTCCGAACCGCGCGAAACGTCGCCACCGATCGTGTCCGGGGGAACGTGCTCTTCTTCGTCCACTCTCCTCTTCGCCCACGCTCTTCTTCGGCGCACGCCGGCCGTCTAACCGCTCCAGCGCCCCGTCGTGCCGCTCGGCGAAACTACAATGCCCCCGAATATTTTTTAGACCCGCGAAGCACTGAACCCGCGAAAGGTGAACCTCGAAGTAGCGAGGGTTCACTGTATGTATAAGACCAAGACCTACAAAAAAGTCTCGTGGAGCAATGAGCTAGGTTTTACAGGAAGTCGGCCATTTTGAATTTACTTAAAAGGGGGCGGGTCTCCACAATGGACTTTGTGTAGAAATTATTATTGGGGCCCGAGCAGCGACCGCGGCGAGGTCCCTATTGTTTTTGTAGAAAATATTATTACTTTTATTATTATTATTATTATTATTATTATTATTATTAGGGCCTGAGCAGCGACCGCTGCGAAGTCCCTATTGTTTTTGTAGAAATTATTATTATTATTATTTTTCCGATTGTTCGATCGCATTTTTGACCCCCGAAACATGCACAAAAACTCACCAAACTTGGCAGTCTCATCGGGCATGGCGAAAAATTTGATATTTTTTAACGTCTAATATGAACAGGAAGTGAGTTATGAATTTTTGAAAGTCCGACTTTTGCCCTTTTTTGCATGTTTACAGGGGTCATTCTTTTGCACCCTGATCCTAAAGGCTTCATCTGATTGCCTTAAAGTTCTGTCTGGAGCATCTTAAGACCTGGGACAAACACTGGGGCTAAAATTTTTTGTTTCCGAAATACTATATGACGGGGGCGGGGCTTCAAAGTTTTCACTTAAGATTTCCTTCGCCGCAATGGACAAAATGCTTAATAACTCTCCTGCCCGTGCTGCTAAAAATCCAAAACTTCACATGTACATAAAGAGTCGGTACCTGAAGACATCTATATGTTAATATTCAGTTATACACCTTGCGCCAATCAATATAAATGTTTACATTTTGACGTACTGCACGGTGCCCTTTTAACGAATCCGACTGAAAATTGGCTAGAAAAGACTCAAGACATTGATCTTACCCTATCCCTATTTTTATGACTTTCCTTCAAAGGGCGTGGCTATTACGGTGCCGCAGAGTCTGATTATTCTCCGTGGCAACAAAAGTTCCTGCAAAATGATTCAGATGATCCATCTTCTGGAAATCTTTCACATTTGAGGATATTCAGGCCCTGAAGACGGCTGCCAACTTATTTTTGATCGCAGTGGTAGCGCCACCAACTGGTTAAAACAAATACAAATTATTTTCGTTGATGTTTTTCTCCGGGCAGGTTAACAAAATCTACCTTATATTTGCTCGGATGAGTGTTTAGGCCTTGAGCATGTCACAATACGAAAGTCTTTCGCCTTCTTCAGAGTGTCACATGATGGTGTCTTGTGACCCGCCTTTATCAGCTGATGTTCCATGAGGGCGTGACTTACCTGTCACAAGAATGAAGGCAAGTCACGCCCCCCGCTGTCCGTTCACTCCGCCAAGATGCTGGTCCAGGTGGTAGAGAGGATGAAGGCTCCCTTGTCTCTGTTCATGGTTTTTATGCCTCGCTTGCAGATCTCAATGGCCTCTCTGATCCAGCGCTGTTGTTTGTTCTCTTCGGTGCGGATGACCCTGCCCTTCTCCCGGTCCATGATGTGGTTTTCCCTTTTGCAGTGGTCAGTGATTGCTGATTTGTAATGTTCATGTTGTGCTTGTTCTTTTACTGCTCTGATTTTTCATTTTTTTGACAGGTAAGTCACACCCTCATGGAACATCAGCTGATAAAGACGGGTCTCAAGACACCATCATGCGACACTCTGAAGAAGGCGAAAGACTCGCCGAAACATGTCAGGTAAAAAATTAACCTAAAACATAATTGTCTGCTTTTAATGAATCAGTCAAATATCAATAATAAGAAGACAAAATGAACCTAATACAAATAAATGAATGCTTAATAACTCCCCTGCACATGCTCCTAAAAATCCAAACCTTCACCTGTAAATAAAACGTCCCGACCTGAAGACATCTTAATGTTATTATTTTGTTATACACACAGTGCCGCCAAGTGGAATCAAAAATTTGTTTTTATTTTAATTTTCACGTACTGCACGGTGCCCTTTTGACGAATCCGACTGAAAATTAGTCAGAAAAGACTCAAGACAATGATCTTACTCTCTGCCGAATTTTGTGACGTTTTGGCAAAAGGCGTGGCTATTAAGGTGCTGAAAAGTCCGATTGTACTCTGTGGCAACAAAAGCTCCGGCAACATGACTCAGATCATCCTATCTTCTCGAAGTTGTACACATTTGAGGATACTTCAGCCCTGAAGACATCTACCAACTTATTTTATATCGTAGTAGTAGCGCCACCAACTGGTAAAAGCTAATACAAGTTATTTTCTTGGATGTTTTTCTCCGTGCAACTCAACAAGGTCGCCCTCATATATGCTCGGATGACTGTTTCGGCCATGAGGATGTCACAATACGAAATTCGTGATTTTTCGTGAAAAGTTGTGGGAGTGGCATTGCACTGTTCGGCAATAAAACAAAGCTGATTATGAGGTTCTAAATATGAACGACAACTCGTAAAACTTTACACACACATCAGGCCGAGCAAATTTATCAATATTTTATACGTTAGTTGTGCAGCTTTTTTGAAATGGCTCGCCATGGCCCTCGAGAAATGTTAAAAAAAAGCAGCTCTGGTTGAGTGTTTCACCTCGCTTTTTGTAAATTTTATGGAGTACAGTGAACCCTCGGTTATCGCGGTTAATGGGGACCGAGACCACCCGCGAAAACTGAAAATCCGCGAAGTAGCGGCGCACCTTCAAAAATGCTTAAAAAAAATATACAATATATATCATAAATATATAAATATATAAATATATATATATATATATATATATATATATATATATATATATATATATATATATATATATATATATATATATACGGGGAGAGAGAGAGTGAAATTCATGTTATAACAAAAAAACCAAATTATTATTAAAACGTATTATTTTTTTATTCCCCAGCCATTCTTTTTGTATTTATTTAATTACTCCGACTTTTACCTGCTGGTACGCCGTCCGGTGTGCCCTGTGAAATGAAAGGTGGCATTCTTTATTTATTTATTCATTTATTCATTCATAACTGACAGCCTCGCGCTTCGCTCGTGCCCGGGCAGAAGAGGTGCTCCAATTTGGCTTAACTGTGACACACGCCCGCCCTCCTCCGTCCGGAGCTTCCATTCGGTTAAACTTAGGGGCCGCTTGGCACCGCCCGTGCCCGGGGTAGGTGCTCCTCTTCGGCTTACTGTGACGCGAGCATGCCCTCCTCCTCCGGAGCTTCCATTCGGTTAAACTTAGGGGCCGCTTGGAACCGCCCGTGCCCGGGGAAGGTGCTCCTCTTCGGCTTACTGTGACGCGAGCATGCCCTCCTCCTCCGGAGCTTCCATTCGGTTAAACTTAGGGGCCGCTTGGCACCGCCCGTGCCCGGGGAAGGTGCTCCTCTACGGCTTAACTGCCACGCACGCTGGCCGGAGCTCTGGTACGGTCCGAACCGCGCGAAACGTCGCCACCGATCGTGTCCGGGGGAACGTGCTCTTCTTCGTCCACTCTCCTCTTCGCCCACGCTCTTCTTCGGCGCACGCCGGCCGTCTAACCGCTCCAGCGCCCCGTCGTGCCGCTCGGCGAAACTACAATGCCCCCGAATATTTTTTAGACCCGCGAAGCACTGAACCTGCGAAAGGTGAACCGCGAAGTAGCGAGGGTTCACTGTATGTATAAGACCAAGACCTACAAAAAAGTCTCTTGGAGCAATGAGCTAGGTTTTACAGGAAGTCGGCCATTTTGAATTTACTTAAAAGGGGGCGGGTCACCACAATGGACTTTGTGTAGAAATTATTATTGGGGCCCGAGCAGCGACCGCGGCGAGGTCCCTATTGTTTTTGGAGAAAATATTATTACTTTTATTATTATTATTATTATTATTATTAGGGCCTGAGCAGCGACCGCTGCGAAGTCCCTATTGTTTTTGTAGAAATTATTATTATTATTTTTCCGATTGTTCGATCGCATTTTTGACCCCCGAAACATGCACAAAAACTCACCAAACTTGGCAGTCTCATCGGGCATGGCGAAAAATTTGATATTTTAACGTCTAATATGAACAGGAAGTGAGTTATGAATTTTTGAAAGTCCGACTTTTGCCCTTTTTTGCATGTTTACAGGGGTCATTCTTTTGCGCCCTGATCCTAAAGGCTTCATCTGATTGCCTTAAAATTCTGTCTGTAGCATCTGAAGACCTGGCACAAACACTGGGGCTAAAATGTTTTGTTTCCGAAATACTATATGACGGGGGCGGGGCATCAAAGTTTTCACTTAAGATTTCCTTCGCCGCAATGGACAAAATGCTTAATAACTCTCCTGCACATGCTGCTAAAAATCCAAAACTTCACATGTACATAAAGAGTCTGTACCTGAAGACATCTATATGTTTATATTCAGTTATACACCTTGCGCCAATCAATATCATTTTTTACATTTTGACGTACTGCACGGTGCCCTTTTAACGAATCTGATTGAAAATTGGCTAGAAAAGACTCAAGACATTGATCTTACTCTATCCCTATTTTTGTGACTTTCCTTCGAAGGGCGTGGCTATTACGGTGCCGCAGAGTCTGATTATTCTCCGTGGCAACAAAAGTTCCTGCAAAATGATTCAGATGATCCATCTTCTCGAAATTTTTCACATTTGAGGATATTCAGGCCCTGAAGACGGCTGCCAACTTATTTTTGATCGCAGTGGTAGCGCCACCAACTGGTTAAAACAAATACAAATTATTTTCGTTGATTTTTTTCTCCGGGCAGGTTAACAAAATCTACCTTACATTTGCTCGGATGAGTGTTTAGGCCTTGAGGATGTCACAATACGAAAGTCTTTCGCCTTCTTCAGAGTGTCACATGATGGTGTCTTGTGGCCCGTCTTTATCAGCTGATGTTCCATGAGGGCGTGACTTACCTGTCACAAGAATGAAGGCAAGTCACGCCCCCCGCTGTCCGTTCACTCCGCCAAAATGCTGCTCCAGGTGGTAGAGAGGATGAAGGCTCCCTTGTCTCTGTTCATGGTTTTTATGCCTCGCTTGCAGATCTCAATGGCCTCTCTGATCCAGCGCTGTTGTTTGTTCTCTTCGGTGCGGATGACCCTGCCCTTCTCCCGGTCCATGATGTGGTTTTCCCTTTTGCAGTGGTCAGTGATTGCTGATTTGTAATGTTCATGTTGTGCTTGTTCTTTTACTGCTCTGATTTTTCATTTTTTTGACAGGTAAGTCACACCCTCATGGAACATCAGCTGATAAAGACGGGTCTCAAGACACCATCATGCGACACTCTGAAGAAGGCGAAAGACTCGCCGAAACATGTCAGGTAAAAAATTAACCTAAAACATAATTGTCTGCTTTTAATGAATCAGTCAAATATCAATAATAAGAAGACAAAATGAACCTAATACAAATAAATGAATGCTTAATAACTCCCCTGCACATGCTCCTAAAAATCCAAACCTTCACCTGTAAATAAAACGTCCCGACCTGAAGACATCTTAATGTTATTATTTTGTTATACACACAGTGCCGCCAAGTGGAATCAAAAATTTGTTTTTATTTTAATTTTCACGTACTGCACGGTGCCCTTTCGACGAATCCGACTGAAAATTAGTCAGAAAAGACTCAAGACAATGATCTTACTCTCTGCCGAATTTTGTGACGTTTTGGCAAAAGGCGTGGCTATTACGGTGCTGAAAAGTCCGATTGTACTCTGTGGCAACAAAAGCTCCTGCAACATGACTCAGGTGATCCTATCTTCTCGAAGTTGCACACATTTGAGGATACTTAAGCCCTGAAGACATCTACCAACTTATTTTTCATCGTAGTAGTAGCGCCACCAACTGGTAAAAGCTAATACAAGTTATTTTCTTGGATGTTTTTCTCCGTGCAACTCAACAAGGTCGCCCTCATATATGCTCGGATGACTGTTTCGGCCATGAGGATGTCACAATACGAAATTCGTCCTTTTTCATGAAAAGTTGTGGGAGTGGCATTGCACTGTTCGGCAATAAAACAAAGCTGATTATGAGGTTCTAAATATGAACGACAACTCGTGAAACTTTACACACACATCAGGCCGAGCAAATTTATCAATATTTTATACGTTAGTTGTGCAGCTTTTTTGAAATGGCTCGCCATGGCCCTCGAGAAATGTTCAAAAAAGCAGCCCTGGTTGAGTGTTTCACCTCGTTTTTTGTAAATTTTATGGAGTACAGTGAACCCTCGGTTATCGCGGTTAATGGGGACCGAGACCACCCGCAAAAACTGAAAATCCGCGAAGTAGCGGCGCACCTTCAAAAATGCTTAAAAAAAATATACAATATATATAATAAATATATAAATATATATATATATATATATATATATATATATATATATATATATATACGGGGGGAGAGAGAGAGACAGAGAGTGAAATTCATGTTATAACAAAAAAAACAAATTATTATTAAAACTTATTATTTTTTTATTCCCCAACCATTCTTTTTGTATTTATTTAATTACTCCGACTTTTACCTGCTGGTACGCCGTCCGGTGTGCCCTGTGAAATGAAAGGTGGCATTCTTTATTTATTCATTCATTTATTCATTCATAACTGACAGCCTCGCGCTCCGCTCGTGCCCGGGCAGAAGAGGTGCTCCAATTCGGCTTCACTGTGACACACGCCCGCCCTCCTCCCCCGGAGCTTCCATTCGGTTAAACTTAGGGGCCGCTTGGCACCGCCCGTGCCCGGGGAAGGTGCTCCTCTTCGGCTTACTGTGACGCGAGCATGCCCTCCTCCTGCGGAGCTTCCATTCGGTTAAACTTAGGGGCCGCTTGGAACCGCCCGTGCCCGGGGAAGGTGCTCCTCTTCGGCTTACTGTGACGCGAGCATGCCCTCCTCCTCCGGAGCTTCCATTCGGTTAAACTTAGGGGCCGCTTGGCACCGCCCGTGCCCGGGGAAGGTGCTCCTCTACGGCTTAACTGCCACGCACGCCGGCCGGAGCTCTGGTACGGTCCGAACCGCGCGAAACGTCGCCACCGATCGTGTCCGGGGGAACGTGCTCTCTTCGTCCACTCTCCTCTTCGCCCACGCTCTTCTTCGGCGCACGCCGGCCGTCTAACTGCTCCAGCGCCCCGTCGTGCCGCTCGGCGAAACTACAATGCCCCCGAATATTTTTTAGACCCGCGAAGCACTGAACCCGCGAAAGGTGAACCGCGAAGTAGCGAGGGTTCACTGTATGTATAAGACCAAGACCTACAAAAAAGTCTCTTGGAGCAATGAGCTAGGTTTTACAGGAAGTCGGCCATTTTGAATTTACTTAAAAGGGGGCGGGTCACCACAATGGACTTTGTGTAGAAATTATTATTGGGGCCCGAGCAGCGACCGCGGCGAGGTCCCTATTGTTTTTGTAGAAATTATTATTATTATTATTTTTCCGATTGTTCGATCGCATTTTTGACCCCCGAAACATGCACAAAAACTCACCAAACTTGGCAGTCTCATCGGGCATGGCGAAAAATTTGATATTTTAACGTCTAATATGAACAGGAAGTGAGTTATGAATTTTTGAAAGTCCGATTTTTGCCCTTTTTTGCATGTTTACAGGGGTCATTCTTTTGCACCCTGATCCTAAAGGCTTCATCTGATTGCCTTAAAATTCTGTCTGGAGCATCTTAAGACCTGGGACAAACACTGGGGCTAAAAATTTTTGTTTCCGAAATACTATATGACGGGGGCGGGGCTTCAAAGTTTTCACTTAAGATTTCCTTCGCCGCAATGGACAAAATGCTTAATAACTCTCCTGCACGTGCTGCTAAAAATCCAAAACTTCACATGTACATAAAGAGTCGGTACCTGAAGACATCTATATGTTTATATTCAGTTATACACCTTGCGCCAATCAATATCATTTTTTACATTTTGACGTACTGCACGGTGCCCTTTTAACGAATCTGATTGAAAATTGGCTAGAAAAGACTCAAGACATTGATCTTACTCTATCCCTATTTTTGTGACTTTCCTTCGAAGGGCGTGGCTATTACGGTGCCGCAGAGTCTGATTATTCTCCGTGGCAACAAAAGTTCCTGCAAAATGATTCAGATGATCCATCTTCTCGAAATTTTTCACATTTGAGGATATTCAGGCCCTGAAGACGGCTGCCAACTTATTTTTGATCGCAGTGGTAGCGCCACCAACTGGTTAAAACAAATACAAATTATTTTCGTTGATGTTTTTCTCCGGGCAGGTTAACAAAATCTACCTTATATTTGCTCGGATGAGTGTTTAGACCTTGAGGATGTCACAATACGAAAGTCTTTCGCCTTCTTCAGAGTTTCACATGATGGTGTCTTGTGACCCGTCTTTATCAGCTGATGTTCCATGAGGGCGTGACTTACCTGTCACGAGAATGAAGGCAAGTCACGCCCCCCGCTGTCCGTTCACTCCGCCAAGATGCTGGTCCAGGTGGTAGAGAGGATGAAGGCTCCCTTGTCTCTGTTCATGGTTTTTATGCCTCGCTTGCAGATCTCAATGGCCTCTCTGATCCAGCGCTGTTGTTTGTTCTCTTCGGTGCGGATGACCCTGCCCTTCTCCCGGTCCATGATGTGGTTTTCCCTTTTGCAGTGGTCAGTGATTGCTGATTTGTAATGTTCATGTTGTGCTTGTTCTTTTACTGCTCTGATTTTTCATTTTTTTGACAGGTAAGTCACACCCTCATGGAACATCAGCTGATAAAGACGGGTCTCAAGACACCATCATGCGACACTCTGAAGAAGGCGAAAGACTCGCCGAAACATGTCAGGTAAAAAATTAACCTAAAACATAATTGTCTGCTTTTAATGAATCAGTCAAATATCAATAATAAGAAGACAAAATGAACCTAATACAAATAAATGAATGCTTAATAACTCCCCTGCACATGCTCCTAAAAATCCAAACCTTCACCTGTAAATAAAACGTCCCGACCTGAAGACATCTTAATGTTATTATTTTGTTATACACACAGTGCCGCCAAGTGGAATCAAAAATTTGTTTTTATTTTAATTTTCACGTACTGCACGGTGCCCTTTTGACGAATCCGACTGAAAATTAGTCAGAAAAGACTCAAGACAATGATCTTACTCTCTGCCGAATTTTGTGACGTTTTGGCAAAAGGCGTGGCTATTAAGGTGCTGAAAAGTCCGATTGTACTCTGTGGCAACAAAAGCTCCGGCAAAATGACTCAGATGATCCTATCTTCTCGAAGTTGTACACATTTGAGGATACTTCAGCCCTGAAGACATCTACCAACTTATTTTACATCGTAGTAGTAGCGCCACCAACTGGTAAAAGCTAATACAAGTTATTTTCTTGGATGTTTTTCTCCGTGCAACTCAACAAGGTCGCCCTCATATATGCTCGGATGACTGTTTCGGCCATGAGGATGTCACAATACGAAATTCGTGATTTTTCGTGAAAAGTTGTGGGAGTGGCATTGCACTGTTCGGCAATAAAATAAAGCTGATTATGAGGTTCTAAATATGAACGACAACTCGTAAAACTTTACACACACATCAGGCCGAGCAAATTTATCAATATTTTATACGTTAGTTGTGCAGCTTTTTTGAAATGGCTCGCCATGGCCCTCGAGAAATGTTAAAAAAAAGCAGCTCTGGTTGAGTGTTTCACCTCGCTTTTTGTAAATTTTATGGAGTACAGTGAACCCTCGGTTATCGCGGTTAATGGGGACCGAGACCACCCGCGAAAACTGAAAATCCGCGAAGTAGCGGCGCACCTTCAAAAATGCTTAAAAAAAATATACAATATATATCATATATATATATATATATATATATATATATATATATATATATATATATATATATATATATATATATATACGGGGAGAGAGAGAGTGAAATTCATGTTATAACAAAAAAACCAAATTATTATTAAAACGTATTATTTTTTTATTCCCCAGCCATTCTTTTTGTATTTATTTAATTACTCCGACTTTTACCTGCTGGTACGCCGTCCGGTGTGCCCTGTGAAATGAAAGGTGGCATTCTTTATTTATTTATTCATTTATTCATTCATAACTGACAGCCTCGCGCTCCGCTCGTGCCCGGGCAGAAGAGGTGCTCCAATTTGGCTTAACTGTGACACACGCCCGTCCTCCTCCGTCCGGAGCTTCCATTCGGTTAAACTTAGGGGCCGCTTGGCACCGCCCGTGCCCGGGGTAGATGCTCCTCTTCGGCTTACTGTGACGCGAGCATGCCCTCCTCCTCCGGAGCTTCCATTCGGTTAAACTTAGGGGCCGCTTGGAACCGCCCGTGCCCGGGGAAGGTGCTCCTCTTCGGCTTACTGTGACGCGAGCATGCCCTCCTCCTCCGGAGCTTCCATTCGGTTAAACTTAGGGGCCGCTTGGCACCGCCCGTGCCCGGGGAAGGTGCTCCTCTACGGCTTAACTGCCACGCACGCTGGCCGGAGCTCTGGTACGGTCCGAACCGCGCGAAACGTCGCCACCGATCGTGTCCGGGGGAACGTGCTCTTCTTCGTCCACTCTCCTCTTCGCCCACGCTCTTCTTCGGCGCACGCCGGCCGTCTAACCGCTCCAGCGCCCCGTCGTGCCGCTCGGCGAAACTACAATGCCCCCGAATATTTTTTAGACCCGCGAAGCACTGAACCTGCGAAAGGTGAACCGCGAAGTAGCGAGGGTTCACTGTATGTATAAGACCAAGACCTACAAAAAAGTCTCTTGGAGCAATGAGCTAGGTTTTACAGGAAGTCGGCCATTTTGAATTTACTTAAAAGGGGGCGGGTCACCACAATGGACTTTGTGTAGAAATTATTATTGGGGCCCGAGCAGCGACCGCGGCGAGGTCCCTATTGTTTTTGTAGAAAATATTATTACTTTTATTATTATTATTATTATTATTATTAGGGCCTGAGCAGCGACCGCTGCGAAGTCCCTATTGTTTTTGTAGAAATTATTATTATTATTTTTCCGATTGTTCGATCGCATTTTTGACCCCCGAAACATGCACAAAAACTCACCAAACTTGGCAGTCTCATCGGGCATGGCGAAAAATTTGATATTTTAACGTCTAATATGAACAGGAAGTGAGTTATGAATTTTTGAAAGTCCGACTTTTGCCCTTTTTTGCATGTTTACAGGGGTCATTCTTTTGCACCCTGATCCTAAAGGCTTCATCTGATTGCCTTAAAATTCTGTCTGTAGCATCTGAAGACCTGGCACAAACACTGGGGCTAAAATTTTTTGTTTCCGAAATACTATATGACGGGGGCGGGGCATCAAAGTTTTCACTTAAGATTTCCTTCGCCGCAATGGACAAAATGCTTAATAACTCTCCTGCACATGCTGCTAAAAATCCAAAACTTCATATGTACATAAAGAGTCTGTACCTGAAGACATCTATATGTTTATATTCAGTTATACACCTTGCGCCAATCAATATCATTTTTTACATTTTGACGTACTGCACGGTGCCCTTTTAACGAATCTGATTGAAAATTGGCTAGAAAAGACTCAAGACATTGATCTTACTCTATCCCTATTTTTGTGACTTTCCTTCGAAGGGCGTGGCTATTACGGTGCCGCAGAGTCTGATTATTCTCCGTGGCAACAAAAGTTCCTGCAAAATGATTCAGATGATCCATCTTCTCGAAATTTTTCACATTTGAGGATATTCAGGCCCTGAAGACGGCTGCCAACTTATTTTTGATCGCAGTGGTAGCGCCACCAACTGGTTAAAACAAATACAAATTATTTTCGTTGATTTTTTTCTCCGGGCAGGTTAACAAAATCTACCTTACATTTGCTCGGATGAGTGTTTAGGCCTTGAGGATGTCACAATACGAAAGTCTTTCGCCTTCTTCAGAGTGTCACATGATGGTGTCTTGTGGCCCGTCTTTATCAGCTGATGTTCCATGAGGGCGTGACTTACCTGTCACAAGAATGAAGGCAAGTCACGCCCCCCGCTGTCCGTTCACTCCGCCAAAATGCTGCTCCAGGTGGTAGAGAGGATGAAGGCTCCCTTGTCTCTGTTCATGGTTTTTATGCCTCGCTTGCAGATCTCAATGGCCTCTCTGATCCAGCGCTGTTGTTTGTTCTCTTCGGTGCGGATGACCCTGCCCTTCTCCCGGTCCATGATGTGGTTTTCCCTTTTGCAGTGGTCAGTGATTGCTGATTTGTAATGTTCATGTTGTGCTTGTTCTTTTACTGCTCTGATTTTTCATTTTTTTGACAGGTAAGTCACACCCTCATGGAACATCAGCTCAAGACACCATCATGCGACACTCTGAAGAAGGCGAAAGACTCGCCGAAACATGTCAGTGAAAAAATTAACCTAAAACATAATTGTCTGCTTTTAATGAATCAGTCAAATATCAATAATAAGAAGACAAAATGAACCTAATACAAATAAATGAATGCTTAATAACTCCCCTGCACATGCTCCTAAAAATCCAAACCTTCACCTGTAAATAAAACGTCCCGACCTGAAGACATCTTAATGTTATTATTTTGTTATACACACAGTGCCGCCAAGTGGAATCAAAAATTTGTTTTTATTTTAATTTTCACGTACTGCACGGTGCCCTTTCGACGAATCCGACTGAAAATTAGTCAGAAAAGACTCAAGACAATGATCTTACTCTCTGCCGAATTTTGTGACGTTTTGGCAAAAGGCGTGGCTATTACGGTGCTGAAAAGTCCGATTGTACTCTGTGGCAACAAAAGCTCCAGCAACATGACTCAGGTGATCCTATCTTCTCGAAGTTGCACACATTTGAGGATACTTAAGCCCTGAAGACATCTACCAACTTATTTTTCATCGTAGTAGTAGCGCCACCAACTGGTAAAAGCTAATACAAGTTATTTTCTTGGATGTTTTTCTCCGTGCAACTCAACAAGGTCGCCCTCATATATGCTCGGATGACTGTTTCGGCCATGAGGATGTCCCAATACGAAATTCGTCCTTTTTCATGAAAAGTTGTGGGAGTGGCATTGCACTGTTCGGCAATAAAACAAAGCTGATTATGAGGTTCTAAATATGAACGACAACTCGTGAAACTTTACACACACATCAGGCCGAGCAAATTTATCAATATTTTATACGTTAGTTGTGCAGCTTTTTTGAAATGGCTCGCCATGGCCCTCGAGAAATGTTCAAAAAAGCAGCCCTGGTTGAGTGTTTCACCTCGCTTTTTGTAAATTTTATGGAGTACAGTGAACCCTCGGTTATCGCGGTTAATGGGGACCGAGACCACCCGCAAAAACTGAAAATCCGCGAAGTAGCGGCGCACCTTCAAAAATGCTTAAAAAAAATATACAATATATATAATAAATATATATATATATATATATATATATATATATATATATATATATATATATACGGGGGGAGAGAGAGAGACAGAGAGTGAAATTCATGTTATAACAAAAAAAACAAATTATTATTAAAACTTATTATTTTTTTATTCCCCAACCATTCTTTTTGTATTTATTTAATTACTCCGACTTTTACCTGCTGGTACGCCGTCCGGTGTGCCCTGTGAAATGAAAGGTGGCATTCTTTATTTATTCATTTATTTATTCATTCATAACTGACAGCCTCGCGCTCCGCTCGTGCCCGGGCAGAAGAGGTGCTCCAATTCGGCTTCACTGTGACACACGCCCGCCCTCCTCCCCCGGAGCTTCCATTCGGTTAAACTTAGGGGCCGCTTGGCACCGCCCGTGCCCGGGGAAGGTGCTCCTCTTCGGCTTACTGTGACGCGAGCATGCCCTCCTCCTGCGGAGCTTCCATTCGGTTAAACTTAGGGGCCGCTTGGAACCGCCCGTGCCCGGGGAAGGTGCTCCTCTTCGGCTTACTGTGACGCGAGCATGCCCTCCTCCTCCGGAGCTTCCATTCGGTTAAACTTAGGGGCCGCTTGGCACCGCCCGTGCCCGGGAAAGGTGCTCCTCTACGGCTTAACTGCCACGCACGCCGGCCGGAGCTCTGGTACGGTCCGAACCGCGCGAAACGTCGCCACCGATCGTGTCCGGGGGAACGTGCTCTCTTCGTCCACTCTCCTCTTCGCCCACGCTCTTCTTCGGCGCACGCCGGCCGTCTAACTGCTCCAGCGCCCCGTCGTGCCGCTCGGCGAAACTACAATGCCCCCGAATATTTTTTAGACCCGCGAAGCACTGAACCCGCGAAAGGTGAACCGCGAAGTAGCGAGGGTTCACTGTATGTATAAGACCAAGACCTACAAAAAAGTCTCTTGGAGCAATGAGCTAGGTTTTACAGGAAGTCGGCCATTTTGAATTTACTTAAAAGGGGGCGGGTCACCACAATGGACTTTGTGTAGAAATTATTATTGGGGCCCGAGCAGCGACCGCGGCGAGGTCCCTATTGTTTTTGTAGAAATTATTATTATTATTATTTTTCCGATTGTTCGATCGCATTTTTGACCCCCGAAACATGCACAAAAACTCACCAAACTTGGCAGTCTCATCGGGCATGGCGAAAAATTTGATATTTTAACGTCTAATATGAACAGGAAGTGAGTTATGAATTTTTGAAAGTCCGATTTTTGCCCTTTTTTGCATGTTTACACGGGTCATTCTTTTGCACCCTGATCCTAAAGGCTTCATCTGATTGCCTTAAAATTCTGTCTGTAGCATCTTAAGACCTGGGACAAACACTGGGGCTAAAAATTTTTGTTTCCGAAATACTATATGACGGGGGCGGGGCTTCAAAGTTTTCACTTAAGATTTCCTTCGCCGCAATGGACAAAATGCTTAATAACTCTCCTGCACGTGCTGCTAAAAATCCAAAACTTCACATGTACATAAAGAGTCGGTACCTGAAGACATCTATATGTTTATATTCAGTTATACACCTTGCGCCAATCAATATCATTTTTTACATTTTGACGTACTGCACGGTGCCCTTTTAACGAATCTGATTGAAAATTGGCTAGAAAAGACTCAAGACATTGATCTTACTCTATCCCTATTTTTGTGACTTTCCTTCGAAGGGCGTGGCTATTACGGTGCCGCAGAGTCTGATTATTCTCCGTGGCAACAAAAGTTCCTGCAAAATGATTCAGATGATCCATCTTCTCGAAATTTTTCACATTTGAGGATATTCAGGCCCTGAAGACGGCTGCCAACTTATTTTTGATCGCAGTGGTAGCGCCACCAACTGGTTAAAACAAATACAAATTATTTTCGTTGATGTTTTTCTCCGGGCAGGTTAACAAAATCTACCTTATATTTGCTCGGATGAGTGTTTAGGCCTTGAGGATGTCACAATACGAAAGTCTTTCGCCTTCTTCAGAGTGTCACATGATGGTGTCTTGTGACCCGTCTTTATCAGCTGATGTTCCATGAGGGCGTGACTTACCTGTCACGAGAATGAAGGCAAGTCACGCCCCCCGCTGTCCGTTCACTCCGCCAAGATGCTGGTCCAGGTGGTAGAGAGGATGAAGGCTCCCTTGTCTCTGTTCATGGTTTTTATGCCTCGCTTGCAGATCTCAATGGCCTCTCTGATCCAGCGCTGTTGTTTGTTCTCTTCTGTGCGGATGACCCTGCCCTTCTCCCGGTCCATGATGTGGTTTTCCCTTTTGCAGTGGTCAGTGATTGCTGATTTGTAATGTTCATGTTGTGCTTGTTCTTTTACTGCTCTGATTTTTTTCATTTTTTTGACAGGTAAGTCACACCCTCATGGAACATCAGCTCAAGACACCATCATGCGACACTCTGAAGAAGGCGAAAGACTCGCCGAAACATGTCAGTGAAAAAATTAACCTAAAACATAATTGTCTGCTTTTAATGAATCAGTCAAATATCAATAATAAGAAGACAAAATGAACCTAATACAAATAAATGAATGCTTAATAACTCCCCTGCACATGCTCCTAAAAATCCAAACCTTCACCTGTAAATAAAACGTCCCGACCTGAAGACATCTTAATGTTATTATTTTGTTATACACACAGCGCCGCCAAGTGGAATCAAAAATTTGTTTTTATTTTAATTTTCACGTACTGCACGGTGCCCTTTTGTCGAATCCGACTGAAAATTAGTCAGAAAAGACTCAAGACAATGATCTTACTCTCTGCCGAATTTTGTGACGTTTTGGCAAAAGGCGTGGCTATTACGGTGCTGAAAAGTCCGATTGTACTCTGTGGCAACAAAAGCTCCGGCAACATGACTCAGATGATCCTATCTTCTCGAATTGTACACATTTGAGGATACTTCAGCCCTGAAGACATCTACCAACTTATTTTACATCGTAGTAGTAGCGCCACCAACTGGTAAAAGCTAATACAAGTTATTTTCTTGGATGTTTTTCTCCGTGCAACTCAACAAGGTCGCCCTCATATATGCTCGGATGACTGTTTCGGCCATGAGGATGTCACAATACGAAATTCGTCCTTTTTCGTGAAAAGTTGTGGGAGTGGCATTGCACTGTTCGGCAATAAAACAAAGCTGATTATGAGGTTCTAAATATGAACGACAACTCGTAAAACTTTACACACACATCAGGCCGAGCAAATTTATCAATATTTTATACGTTAGTTGTGCAGCTTTTTTGAAATGGCTCGCCATGGCCCTCGAGAAATGTTAAAAAAAGCAGCTCTGGTTGAGTGTTTCACCTCGCTTTTTGTAAATTTTATGGAGTACAGTGAACCCTCGGTTATCGCGGTTAATGGGGACCGAGACCACCCGCGAAAACTGAAAATCCGCGAAGTAGCGGTGCACCTTCAAAAATGCTTAAAAAAAATATACAATATATATAATAAATATATATATATATATATATATATATATACGGGGAGAGAGAGAGTGAAATTCATGTTATAACAAAAAAACCAAATTATTATTTTTTTATTCCCCAGCCATTCTTTTTGTATTTATTTAATTACTCCGACTTTTACCTGCTGGTACGCCGTCCGGTGTGCCCTTTGAAATGAAAGGTGGCATTCTTTATTTATTTATTCATTTATTCATTCATAACTGACAGCCTCGCGCTCCGCTCATGCCCGGGCAGAAGAGGTGCTCCAATTTGGCTTAACTGTGACACACGCCCGCCCTCCTCCCCCGGAGCTTCCATTCGGTTAAACTTAGGGGCCGCTTGGCACCGCCCGTGCCCGGGGAAGGTGCTCCTCTTCGGCTTACTGTGACGTGAGCATGCCCTCCTCCACCGGAGCTTCCATTCGGTTAAACTTAGGGGCCGCTTGGAACCGCCCGTGCCCGGGGAAGGTGCTCCTCTACGGCTTAACTGCCACGCACGCCGGCCGGAGCTCTGGTACGGTCCGAACCGCGCGAAACGTCGGCACCGATCGTGTCCGGGGGAACGTGCTCTTCTTCGTCCACTCTCCTCTTCGCCCACGCTCTTCTTTGGCGCACGCCGGCCGTCTAATCTCTCCAGCGACCCGTCGTGCCGCTCGGCGAAACTACAATGCCCCCGAATATTTTTTAGACCCGCGAAGCACTGAACCCGCGAAAGGTGAACCGCGAAGTAGCGAGGGTTCACTGTATGTATAAGACCAAGACCTACAAAAAAGTCTCTTGGAGCAATGAGCTAGGTTTTACAGGAAGTCGGCCATTTTTAATTTACTTAAAAGGGGGCGGGTCACCACAATGGACTTTGTGTCGAAATTATTATTGGGGCCCGAGCAGCGACCGCGGCGAGGTCCCTATTGTTTTTGTAGAAAACATTATTACTTTTATTATTATTATTATTATTATTATTAGGGCCTGAGCAGCGACCGCTGCGAAGTCCCTATTGTTTTTGTAGAAATTATTATTATTATTATTTTTCCGATTGTTCGATCGCATTTTTGACCCCCGAAACACGCACAAAAACTCACCAAACTTGGCAGTCTCATCGGGCATGGCGAAAAATTTGATATTTTAACGTCTAATATGAACAGGAAGTGAGTTATGAATTTTTGAAAGTCCGACTTTTGCCCTTTTTTGCATGTTTACAGGGGTCATTCTTTTGCACCCTGATCCTAAAGGCTTCATCTGATTGCCTTAGAATTCTGTCTGTAGCATCTGAAGACCTGGGACAAACACTGGGGCTAAAATTTTTTGTTTCCGAAATACTATATGACGGGGGCGGGGCTTCAAAGTTTTCACTTAAGATTTCCTTCGCCGCAATGGACAAAATGCTTAATAACTCTCCTGCACATGCTGCTAAAAATCCAAAACTTCACATGTACATAAAGAGTCTGTACCTGAAGACATCTATATGTTTATATTCAGTTATACACCTTGCGCCAATCAATATCATTTTTTACATTTTGACGTACTGCACGGTGCCCTTTTAACGAATCCGATTGAAAATTGGCTAGAAAAGACTCAAGACATTGATCTTACTCTATCCCTATTTTTATGACTTTCCTTCAAAGGGCGTGGCTATTACGGTGCCGCAGAGTCTGATTATTCTCCGTGGCAAAAAAAGTTCCTGCAAAATGATTCAGATGATCCATCTTCTGGAAATCTTTCACATTTGAGGATATTCAGGCCCTGAAGACGGCTGCCAACTTATTTTTGATCGCAGTGGTAGCGCCACCAACTGGTTAAAACAAATACAAATTATTTTCGTTGATGTTTTTCTCCGGGCAGGTGAACAAAATCTACCTTATATTTGCTCGGATGAGTGTTTAGGCCTTGAGCATGTCACAATACGAAAGTCTTTCGCCTTCTTCAGAGTGTCACATGATGGTGTCTTGTGACCCGTCTTTATCAGCTGATGTTCCATGAGGGCGTGACTTACCTGTCACAAGAATGAAGGCAAGTCACGCCCCCCGCTGTCCGTTCACTCCGCCAAAATGCTGCTCCAGGTGGTAGAGAGGATGAAGGCTCCCTTGTCTCTGTTAATGGTTTTTATGCCTCGCTTGCAGATCTCAATGGCCTCTCTGATCCAGCGCTGTTGTTTGTTCTCTTCGGTGCGGATGACCCTGCCCTTCTCCCGGTCCATGATGTGGTTTTCCCTTTTGCAGTGGTCAGTGATTGCTGATTTGTAATGTTCATGTTGTGCTTGTTCTTTTACTGCTCTGATTTTTCATTTTTTTGACAGGTAAGTCACACCCTCATGGAACATCAGCTGATAAAGACGGGTCTCAAGACACCATCATGCGACACTCTGAAGAAGGCGAAAGACTCGCCGAAACATGTCAGGTAAAAAATTTACCTAAAACATAATTGTCTGCTTTTAATGAATCAGTCAAATATCAATAATAAGAAGACAAAATGAACCTAATACAAATAAATGAATGCTTAATAACTCCCCTGCACATGCTCCTAAAAATCCAAACCTTCACCTGTAAATAAAACGTCCCGACCTGAAGACATCTTAATGTTATTATTTTGTTATACACACAGTGCCGCCAAGTGGAATCAAAAATTTGTTTTTATTTTAATTTTCACGTACTGCACGGTGCCCTTTTGACGAATCCGACTGAAAATTAGTCAGAAAAGACTCAAGACAATGATCTTACTCTCTGCCGAATTTTGTGACGTTTTGGCAAAAGGCGTGGCTATTAAGGTGCTGAAAAGTCCGATTGTACTCTGTGGCAACAAAAGCTCCGGCAACATGACTCAGATGATCCTATCTTCTCGAAGTTGTACACATTTGAGGATACTTCAGCCCTGAAGACATCTACCAACTTATTTTACATCGTAGTAGTAGCGCCACCAACTGGTAAAAGCTAATACAAGTTATTTTCTTGGATGTTTTTCTCCGTGCAACTCAACAAGGTCGCCCTCATATATGCTCGGATGACTGTTTCGGCCATGAGGATGTCACAATACGAAATTCGTGATTTTTCGTGAAAAATTGTGGGAGTGGCATTGCACTGTTCGGCAATAAAACAAAGCTGATTATGAGGTTCTAAATATGAACGACAACTCGTAAAACTTTGCACACACATCAGGCCGAGCAAATTTATCAATATTTTATACGTTAGTTGTGCAGCTTTTTTGAAATGGCTCGCCATGGCCCTCGAGAAATGTTAAAAAAAAGCAGCTCTGGTTGAGTGTTTCACCTCGCTTTTTGTAAATTTTATGGAGTACAGTGAACCCTCGGTTATCGCGGTTAATGGGGACCGAGACCACCCGCGAAAACTGAAAATCCGCGAAGTAGCGGCGCACCTTCAAAAATGCTTAAAAAAAATATACAATATATATAATAAATATAGAAATATATATATATATAAATATATATATATATATATATATATATATATATATATATATAGATATATATATATATATATACGGGGAGAGAGAGAGTGAAATTCATGTTATAACAAAAAAAAACAAATTATTATTAAAACGTATTATTTTTTTATTCCCCAGCCATTCTTTTTGTATTTATTTAATTACTCCGACTTTTACCTGCTGGTACGCCGTCCGGTGTGCCCTGTGAAATGAAAGGTGGCATTCTTTATTTATTTATTCATTTATTCATTCATAACTGACAGCCTCGCGCTCCGCTCGTGCCCGGGCAGAAGAGGTGCTCCAATTTGGCTTAACTGTGACACACGCCCGTCCTCCTCCCCCGGAGCTTCCATTCGGTTAAACTTAGGGGCCGCTTGGCACCGCCCGTGCCCGGGGAAGGTGCTCCTCTTCGGCTTACTGTGACGCGAGCATGCCCTCCTCCTCCGGAGCTTCCATTCGGTTAAACTTAGGGGCCGCTTGGAACCGCCCGTGCCCGGGGAAGGTGCTCCTCTTCGGCTTACTGTGACGCGAGCATGCCCTCCTCCTCCGGAGCTTCCATTCGGTTAAACTTAGGGGCCGCTTGGCACCGCCCGTGCCCGGGGAAGGTGCTCCTCTACGGCTTAACTGCCACGCACGCTGGCCGGAGCTCTGGTACGGTCCGAACCGCGCGAAACGTCGCCACCGATCGTGTCCGGGGGAACGTGCTCTTCTTCGTCCACTCTCCTCTTCGCCCACGCTCTTCTTCGGCGCACGCCGGCCGTCTAACCGCTCCAGCGCCCCGTCGTGCCGCTCGGCGAAACTACAATGCCCCCGAATATTTTTTAGACCCGCGAAGCACTGAACCCGCGAAAGGTGAACCGCGAAGTAGCGAGGGTTCACTGTATGTATAAGACCAAGACCTACAAAAAAGTCTCTTGGAGCAATGAGCTAGGTTTTACAGGAAGTCGGCCATTTTGAATTTACTTAAAAGGGGGCGGGTCACCACAATGGACTTTGTGTAGAAATTATTATTGGGGCCCGAGCAGCGACCGCGGCGAGGTCCCTATTGTTTTTGTAGAAAATATTATTACTTTTATTATTATTATTATTATTATTATTATTAGGGCCTGAGCAGCGACCGCTGCGAAGTCCCTATTGTTTTTGTAGAAATTATTATTATTATTATTTTTCCGATTGTTCGATCGCATTTTTGACCCCCGAAACATGCACAAAAACTCACCAAACTTGGCAGTCTCATCGGGCATGGCGAAAAATTTGATATTTTAACGTCTAATATGAACAGGAAGTGAGTTATGAATTTTTGAAAGTCCGACTTTTGCCCTTTTTTGCATGTTTACAGGGGTCATTCTTTTGCACCCTGATCCTAAAGGCTTCATCTGATTGCCTTAAAGTTCTGTCTGGAGCATCTTAAGACCTGGGACAAACACTGGGGCTAAAATTTTTTGTTTCCGAAATACTATATGACGGGGGCGGGGCTTCAAAGTTTTCACTTAAGATTTCCTTCGCCGCAATGGACAAAATGCTTAATAACTCTCCTGCACATGCTGCTAAAAATCCAAAACTTCACATGTACATAAAGAGTCGGTACCTGAAGACATCTATATGTTTATATTCAGTTATACACCTTGCGCCAATCAATATCAATTTTTACAAATTTCACGTACTGCACGGTGCCCTTTTAACGAATCCGATTGAAAATTGGCTAGAAAAGACTCAAGACATTGATCTTACTCTATCCCTATTTTTACGACTTTCCTTCAAAGGGCGTGGCTATTACGGTGCTGCAGAGTCTGATTATTCTCCGTGGCAACAAAAGTTCCTGCAAAATGATTCAGATGATCCATCTTCTGGAAATCTTTCACATTTGAGGATATTCAGGCCCTGAAGACGGCTGCCAACTTATTTTTGATCGCAGTGGTAGTGCCACCAACTGGTTAAAACAAATACAAATTATTTTCGTTGATGTTTTTCTCCGGGCAGGTGAACAAAATCTACCTTATATTTGCTCGGATGAGTGTTTAGGCCTTGAGCATGTCACAATACGAAAGTCTTTCGCCTTCTTCAGAGTGTCACATGATGCTGTCTTGTGACCCGTCTTTATCAGCTGATGTTCCATGAGGGCGTGACTTACCTGTCACAAGAATGAAGGCAAGTCACGCCCCCCGCTGTCCGTTCACTCCGCCAAGATGCTGGTCCAGGTGGTAGAGAGGATGAAGGATCCCTTGTCTCTGTTCATGGTTTTTATGCCTCGCTTGCAGATCTCAATGGCCTCTCTGATCCAGCGCTGTTGTTTGTTCTCTTCTGTGCGGATGACCCTGCCCTTCTCCCGGTCCATGATGTGGTTTTCCCTTTTGCAGTGGTCAGTGATTGCTGATTTGTAATGTTCATGTTGTGCTTGTTCTTTTACTGCTCTGATTTTTTCATTTTTTTGACAGGTAAGTCACACCCTCATGGAACATCAGCTCAAGACACCATCATGCGACACTCTGAAGAAGGCGAAAGACTCGCCGAAACATGTCAGGTAAAAAATTAACCTAAAACATAATTGTCTGCTTTTAATGAATCAGTCAAATATCAATAATAAGAAGACAAAATGAACCTAATACAAATAAATGAATGCTTAATAACTCCCCTGCACATGCTCCTAAAAATCCAAACCTTCACCTGTAAATAAAACGTCCCGACCTGAAGACATCTTAATGTTATTATTTTGTTATACACACAGTGCCGCCAAGTGGAATCAAAAATTTGTTTTTATTTTAATTTTCACGTACTGCACGGTGCCCTTTTGACACCTGGGCCTTCAATGAAGTCCTACTTCGTCCTACTTGAATAAATCCCCCTCATAATACCATAATTTATGACACCACGGGTGGACAAACAATATACAGAAAAGCACTTAGACAGCACTGACCGAGTGTTGGACGATATAGCTTCTCTTGAAAGGTCCGTGTTGAAAATGGCCTCGCAAGTGAATCTTCAATTTCTAAAGATAAAGATGTCTTTTAATTGTCCCATAACGGGGACATTTGCAGTGTTACAGCAGCAAAGATATACATCACACAGTGGCACCGACGTAATGTAGCCGTTAATGTATAACATTGGCAGCAGGCATTCATAAAAAGCATGCAAATATACACAGTATATACGTATATACACAGATCCCCATGTATATACACACTTACAGCCCACAACATATACAAGTGTAAGGAAACACTCCTAATGCCTGTCTATGGTTCAGAGGGGAAATAAATAAAAACGCTGCAATGATAAAAAAAAATACTGAATGATTGAAAATACTGCAATGATAAAAATACTGCAAGAATAAAAGTACTGTACCCAGCCAACATGTCCAACTGGGCCCCAAATGGGGTAAATGCGGGATTCCTGGGTACCAAGTGGGAATGGGCTAGAAGTGGGCAATGGTACAGGGTTCCATGTGGGCGCCATCTGGGATTGGTGGGCATGGGCTTAAACTGGGCAAATGTTGTGGGTGCAATACGGGTTGTGTATGGGCTAAGTGGGCATGGGTTAGAACTGGTAAAGATAAAGATAAAGATGTCCTTTATTAGTCCCACAATGGGGAAATTTGAGGTGTTACAGCAGCAAAGATATAGCTCACACAGAGTCGGCGGCGTAATGTAGCCGTTAATGTATAACATTAGCAGCAGACATTCATAAAAAGCATGCAAATATACACAGTATAAACGTATCTAAGTGTAAGGAAACACTCCTAATGTCTGTCCATTATACAGAGGGGAAAATGCTGTAATGATAAAAACTACTGAATCTACTACTGAAACCATTTATAGGTCCTATTTGGGTTATGTGTGGGCTAAGTGGGCATGGGTTAGAACTGGTCAACCATGTGAGGGTCTCATATGGGCTGTATATGGGCCAAGTGGGCATGGGTTAGAGCTGGTCAACCATGTCTGGGTCCTATTTGGGTTATGTGTGGGCTAAGTGGGCATGGGTTAGAAGTGGTCACCATTTATCGGTCCTGTTTGGGTTATGTGTGGGATAAGTGGGCATAGGTTAGAGCTGGTCAACCATGTCTGGGTCCTGTATGGGTTATAGATGAGCTAAGCGGGCATGGGTTTGAAAATTTGTTCTGGAGCCTTTTTGATATTTAATGCATGCTATGCTAATAGTAACCACCCGAAGACTATTCTCAGTAGAACTATTCAATGGATGCCAAAACGATAGAGACATGGCCATGGAGCCTATGCTGCGAGATTGTGAAAGGACTAAAATAAGTGTAGGATTTTTGAGGACCAGAAGTCAGCTTTTATTAGGTTTGACATTGATTTAACTTATGGAACAATGCAAATTATGGTCGGGTTGTTGTTGGACTTTTTCCGCTTTTGACTAAGGGACGGGTGTTTTTATTTTCTGGGACTCTTTAGAACAAGCGGCACGGTGGCGGACTGGTTAGCAAGTCCGCATCACAGTACAGAAGTGCAAGGTTCTCCCTATGCCTGCTAGGGTTTTCGCCGGTTTCCTCCCACTTTCCAAAAACATTCATGATAGGTTGATTGGTCACTGGTCCAAGGTCTGAGTGTGAGAGCGGATGGTTGCTTGTCTCTGTGTGCCCTGCGATTGACTGGCAACCAGTTCAGGGTGTACCCTGTCGACTGCCCGAAGACAGCTGGGATAGGCTCCAGCACTCCCGGGGACCCTTGTGAGGACAAGAAGCAGTACAGAGGATTGATTGATTTATTAAAATTAAAATTAAATTCATGTATTTATCTATGCTAAATTTAACAACGCTGGACGTTATATTTTGTGAATTTACATGTACCCCCAACTGTGACATTTTATAATATTCCAGACAGCTAAGATTGTCATCTATGAACTATTTGACAAGGCAGGTCCAGCATTGTCAGCCACATCCAACAGTCAACACAGTTACTTTTTTTTTAATAAACAAAATCAACATTATTAATTAATGTTATTTTATTAATTCTGTATGCTGTGAAAGATCTTTATTCAAAGTATATTTGAAGTTATTTCTACCTTATTGCTTGATTTTTGTAGATTCAAGTTGGAGTTGTCAAAATTACAGATTCTTTTGAAGGCAGCATATTCAAACTGTGAGAAAAGGAGCGAATGCAAGCTACGCGGTCTTTGAGGTGCGGCAGAAGAGCTGAAAGCACGGTGAGTCCCGAACGATAATTGAATTAATTAATTAATCTTGGGTAAATGTCTGGCTCTCATTTTTTAGACTTACTTTACAATGTGTTTTGTAATTTTTCAAGGTTGCCTGTGTTGGAAAACTGCTTGGTGCGTTAGCTAAAACACAGTATGCTAAAATGATAAGTGACGAGAACACAGAGGGTATATCAACAACGTACGTACTCGAATTATTTTGGGGAAAACTTAAGTACATTATAATCACCCTTTTAATAATACTGATAAGCGTTGTGTGTTTTATTTATTTTTATGAGGACCTTTACAACGAGCTACATATTGTTAGCATTGGGCCTACGACGCTAAACACAGTGTCCCTCGATCTCTCTCCAAAATTCTCCAAAAGACTTAAGCTTTCACTCAAATTAATACAATCTACTCCACTAGCTCATTTAAGGCTTTTTTGTGATGTGTTTGATTTGGGTAAGTAAAGCAAAACATATTAACTGTTGAATGTTGCCTGTTATTTAAATAATAGAAATTCAAGATGAAAGTTGAACAGATATTGAAATGCTAGATTGGCTCATTCAGAATCATGCCACAATGTGCTTTGTATGTTTTGTGTGTGGGTTTATCAAGCTCTAATTCAATGCAGTGTCCAAAACGAGCGCGCATAATTGTTGGATGAATGTTGGTTAATAGAGTCAGATAATAGTTAAAATTCCAACAGTTGAACAGATGTTGAAATGCTAGATTGGCTCATTCAGAATCATGCCACAATGTGCTTTGTATGTTTTGTGTGTAGGCTTATCAAGCTCTAATTCAATGCAGTGTTGAGCTGCATTTGAGAGGAACTACGTAAGTAACTAATGTGGAAAAATTGTGACTTCTTTGTGTACTTTTATTTTGAATATTCAAATTTTGTGGGTAAAGGTTAGAGAAAATAAGTTAAAAATGAGAGCTGTACAGGTATTTAAGTTTTTGGTTTGTAAAATACCCGAATGTGGGTTTCAGCAGGTGAGGCAATGATTGGACAGAGCAAAAGCTATGCTCCAAAATAGAAGTGATTACACCTTCACTAGACTAACCTGCAGCTAATTACATAATTATAAAATTAACACTTTAACCTGGCTTCCCCATCACAGATGTATTCTTTTAAATGCAAAGCTCTTTGTTCTAGCTTTTGTTGTTAAATGACATTCATGCCCAAGTGTCTATGCATCCATTGCAGGGATGTTTTCTCAAGTGACGAGTCTGAAGCCTGTGATGACGAAGTACCATCTACACCTCCCCATGGATTGTCACAGAGAAAAAGCTTCCTAACCAAGAGAGGCGCTGCAGAAGGTCCTTGAGTACGTCCAACGTGTTGAGTCTGTGAGTCTACTGCAGGATCTAATGCAGGTATGAAAATGATGAAATTTTAATGTATTATCTTCAAAATTATAAATAATTATTTAATTTTTTTGAAATATAAAATTAGGTACCCTAAACCCAAGTAGGAACCCCAGTCCCAGTACATTCCTGATTCTGGAGCTACAGAGATCAAACCATCCTACTGTATCACTAAATAGCCCCACCTCTAAAACCCTGATTCGGAAGGCCGAGTTGAAAGACTTCAGAGTTCAAGATGGTCAACTGCAACTATGATAAGCCGAATGTGTTCACCCCAAGTCGGAAACTGAGAAAAAGACTCAATTTTCACATGATTTCAGTCCCTTCTATATTTAAAAGAATGTATTGGGGCTCTAAAAATGTGAAATATTTTTACAAGTATTTCTTTTACTACTCATAGGCAGTTTCATAATAATAGTACAATTTGGCATCGTGTATTGTTTTTTGGTTCCATTCAAAATGCACAAGACGTATAGACATATTTTGTTTGTGGATCGCTGCAGCATCACACGAGCGCACAGAGACAAACGTGGCAGCAACTTAAAACAATTAAAATATCGAATCGAAATCGAGAACTGAAAATCAAAAATCGAATCGGGGCTTGAGTGAATCGTTACCTCCCTAATCATAATCATTTTGGTAGAATGTTGGGCTCTTGCCCTTTGAGTGTATATGGCGTTACCGAAGCTGTTCACTTAATCGACAATTCCTTTCCTGTGACGTTTATCATACCCAGTTTAACTGCCAAAATATTTTTAAGTGTGTGATGATTATCTGGATCGAGTGACACCCATGTTATAATGGTTGCAGGTATTGGTGGATTGGACGATAGTGTCAGAACAATGATGGCGTTCATCATGACAAATCCTCTGTCTCTGAAGTACAATCTCTTTGGACATCGTAGCAAGAACAAGCGCCGAGACCTGCCTTTTTCTGATGTTCTATACGGTAATATATTTTTTATTTTTTATTTTTTTTAAGGGATTGTGGTGTGAAGACATTTCAGCATGTCCCATAAGGTTTCACAATCATTAAATAGCTTTACTAAGTTGGCTTCTTGTCTTTTTTGTTTTAGGAGCACTGAAAAGGAATGGAGCCACAAAGGACATCAACGAGAAGGACACAGGCAACCCTGTCCAAGTGGTTCATGGGAGCTTGTGATCAAGGTGGGAATAGGGCAGTTCGAGCTCGGAGATCTCAAGGCAACTGTCAGGTTTAAAACGTCCTGACGCCATTTTTAGACTGAAGGTGGCATAAATCCAGACCAAACCAGTTAGAGTTTTGTTTTTGACCATTCGCGAATGGGAGAGGAAGTCAGGAGGTGAAGCAGGCGTCTTGCCAGTTCAATCTCGCGCACTCTCTCTCACTCTCTACCACCCGTTCGGTCTTTTATCAGCAACCTAAGCAGACAATGGAGGTCTGTCTGAAATTCTAGCAGGCAGGCAGGAAGCAATCAACCACAGTAGTCAGTCAGGAATTCGAAACTAAAGTGTGTGCGTGTGTTCCAGTTGTGCGCGTGTGTGCTAAAGCAATAATGTGAGTGTCTGTGTGTGTGTGCGCAATTATAACTGATACAAATAGTGTATAAAAACATGATTAGAAATACACAAACTATTTACATATCCTCATCCCATCTCACATTCCCCCGTTTGTGGGTTTAAATCATGTCCTTACGGCTTTAAGACAGATCATCATAATGAAATCATACAACAGTGTGGTCATCCGTGGAGGGGCGAAAACCCTCAGTAGGGACAAAATTCCCCTCCTCCCTTCCGGCGTGGAACGAGATTCTCATGGTATGTTGGTCACTTGGGAATAAAACATAAAAAAACTTCAATATACCTAGTGAAAAATAACAAAACTGTCTCCACGCAGAGCTTGTCTCCACGCAGAGCTTGTCTCTGCGGCGACTTGATGGAGGCCCTTGCCTCGTTGTAGGAGGGGACAGCCGTCTTTACCTCCCGGATCTTCGTGTGTGGTGTATGTGTGTGCATGTGTGGGGGCAGGGGCAAAAGGGTCCATGTGTTATTTAGGTTTCAGTGTCCAGTTCGAGTTTGTCATTGTCCAGTTCGAATTCGTCATTCTCAACATCAATCAGGTTGTAATGGTACATTTGGGCAACAAACATGCAGTTAATAATCATCTTTGTCATAAGAATAATGCAACATGAACAGACTACACATAACAAAAATGAAAACCATAATTATCCCGATATATTGTCTTTCAAATTCTTCGTAGTGGTCATAACATCAATAATTGTTTCATTTTATTAAAAATGTAAATGCAGTAATGTTCTCCAATCAAGGCTAAAATTCTTTATGTACGTCATTAATTTCCAAACAATATCTAATCTTTTTGTTCTGTGGCTTCAACATTCGTATCTGTGGCTGGTTGTGCGGTTCCGATGTGCGTGTGGTCCGATATTGTGACTCAGGTGGGCTCCTGTTCGAGGGATTCGCGTTGCTCGGCCTTTAGCTGGAAACCGGAGAAGCTTGTACTGCAACTGGTGGATCCAGCTGCCACGCCCCGCGACCTTTGCTGCCGTCGGGGTCACTGCAATCATCTGGCGAGGGCCATCTCAGCATTCACTTGTCCCAACGAAGTCGTTTCAGCACCTTGAAGAAGAGTTGGTCTCCCACACGGACGTGATTTCTCTGTGGATCAGAACACACTGGCCAGTAATTGCGTCTTTTTTTTTTTTTTTTTTTTTTTTTGGGCAAAACATGTTTCCCATGTGTACTGGGACTGATGTGCCAGTCGCTGGTGGTTCTGATGAACCTGAGAGTCGATAGGGGATAGTGTCCTAACTTCGGCTGGCACTATCCTCATTGCTGTGATTGAAACACAGTCTGGTCATTGTCTCCTTTTTTTCCCTCATATTCTTGATAAGTCTGCCCTTAACAGTCCCATTAGTGCGTTCCACAAGTCCTGCAGACTGTATGCACAATGACGCTTTGAGTCAATTTTGCAACAACTGTCCCACTTGTTACAACATCATTCACAAAATGCATAATTTTCACTTCAAATCACTTCTTGAAATTCCAAATGTCAGGATAATTTGTGTTAGGTTGAAGATGTATTTTATCCCATATTTTACTCTATTAGTATTGCAAAAGAATTGTTCCACAGCGTGACCCATGTTTGACCATATGGATGAGAAGACTTCACAGAGAAGCGGATGCCTGAAGACTGGATCAACGTCTGCAACATCAAAGGAGGTGTGCTGAGACACACCTCTGAAACAAAAGGACTGAGACTTTAGTACCAGAGCACTAAAAGGGCATATCTGCCTTTTCAATCAGTGGATGACTGCCATTGATGTCTGTCTTTCCTCTTGTGTCTGAGATGTTTACATGTTCCTGCTGGTGCTCCCCCCTTCATCTCTTAGTGCAAATACATTGTATTGTTAGGGACTTCCCTAATAAAATAGAGGGCTCGGCGGAGTGTGCTCCAGAACGAATTTGGAGATGTAACTGAGCACACCTCTGTTCGTTCTCCTCGCGAGTAAAAGATCAACTCTTGTCTTCCTTCCATTCATTTAGCCTATGTTCAGTGAATGCTTAGGTGATTGAACCTGACAATTTGATTACACAACACTTTTTCCAACTGTTTTAGCATCAACATATGTTGTCGGAAACAACTTAATCCATTTTGAAAACATATGAATTACAACCAAACAATATTGCATCTCAAACAAATAACACTGTCTAAAAAAAAGTTTTTTGTTGAAAAGTCTGTATGTGGGAACAATTTCATATCATACTACCCCTCTCTTGACTCATGGTTATGCTCGTGTGTCACTCTTATTACTTTTCCAATCAATGAATTAGGCAGCCAGGATTTGCCATCTGCCAATTTGCTGATCCTGTCCTCAGCAATGTTTGCACCTTTGTTCTCCCAATTTGTGCGTTCAATTACTGGTACCTTTTTCCCTGGCGTGGGATCAAATTGTCAAGTTGATTTTCTGCGTGTGTGTGCGTGTGGGGGTGTGTTCATTTTCCCTTTTAGCTGCGCTGTGTCGATATAAAGGCGAGGCAGTTTCCAATTGTAATTGTGTCATTTTCTGTTAAGTGAATTTTGCGTTCACAAATAACTATTTTAGACGTGCTTTATGCACAACTTTTCTTTTCCTGTTGTGGTTTTTAAAGCCCAATGTCGACAGAACGCATGAACATTTATCTTGACTGTCAGTCCACATTGTAACCATACAACTCATACAAGATGGGAAACCCCAAATTTTAATTAGCTCACACCCGCCTACGCTCTTCCTGCTTATCCTAACAATCTCTTATCCGTTGGTATCACAATGTTAGTACTCCCATCGCATAAAAGTCAGTTTGATTTCAGGCTGCGACCTTGGTTCTCAAACACTTTTACTTCTTATCAGTCTGGAATGCGCACCTGGTCTGTGTTACAAGTCTGAGTTCCTCCAGTCGGGAGGAAGGTCAAGTCGCGGTTTGGTGATAATTTGGACGGCTCCACAGTCGTGTGGCGCCTCCTAGATGATGCGGGGAAAAAATGACGCTGGGCTGAAATGCACCGCAACTTATCAGTATAATGTGTCCCTGTGACAATTAGGCCGGCGTGCAATGTGAATGTGGTGGGAAAAGAATGTAATTTTTTGATTCCTTAAAGCAGCAGTGAAAGCTCTTAATCACACTCTAAGTGGTTCTCTGCCACGAAATCCAAATTGTTGTGACTAAATATGCAAATGAATTCATTTTGCCCTGGTTCCTGCAGTAACCCAGGCTAATGAAGTCATTTTTTGCAGTCACTGTTTTGCTCAAATGGCTTATAATAATTTGGTAGTGCGTTAAGATGCTTTGTCGATACAATCTTGTAGTGTATCTTCACAAGTTCCAACATACACAACCCATTCCATGGCCATGACGATACTGTTTTAAAGATTACCAAGGCTTGTTGGACCTTTCTCTGCCACATAAATTACAGCCCTGAGAGGCACTGGGCCTCAACTTTATCTATGAAGGGTCAGGGATTTAATGGGGGTCACCGAGGCGTCCCAAGGAAAGTTTTTACAGAAAAGTGGTCTGGCAATATCTTTTCTCTTTCTTATCACTGACAATGCGCCCCTTTAAAGTTTTGACGTTTGTTTGAATTCGCCCGTGCTTATTAATTCTATTGAAGTCCAATTTTGTCAGTGTATCACGGCCTAATGAGTAAAACGCATGTTGATGTAGAACTCCTTCTACACACACTTTTATGTTTGACTTTTTACGTCACGTGATCCTCCATTGCTACCACAACTCGTCCTGAAAAGTTAATGTTTTGTAACAAGACTTACTGCTTCCTCCTTTCTTTCTTTTCTTTTTCCTTCCTTCTGCCCAACACGTTCATGCTTTCTGTGCATAATTTAGAATTTTCTTTTCCATTTTACAAGTTGGCCAATTTAAATTAGGTTGTTTTATTTGAAAAGCCTGTAATTCTCTTTTTTTTCCCCTTTTCACCTAATCACAAATTTCTTATCACAAAAATGAACATGTTAATTCTATTTTATTTCCTATTTTTCCAATCTTGTGACTCATTTCACTTCAACCAGTTCTACCTTAAAGTGGACAAGTACACATCAATGTTTTTTGTAGTTTCTATTTTCTTCTCTGCTTTAATGAAAATTATAGCCCTTCTAGCCAAATTTTTCCTGTGTCATTTCTATCTCTGCATTTCATTCCATTTCTGGCCTACCTTAATACTAAAACAAAAATGCTCTTTCAAAAATTAAAACTATCTAAAACTAGTGATGGCAAAATGAAGCCCCATAAAGCAGCCAAGCCCTGCAGGGAAATACTTCACACACGAATGGGCTTCGAGATGCTTCATTTTTCTTGACTACGCCATCCCATGGACAGAAAAATGTATAACATGCTTGGTGCATGCAATAAAATGGTGAGCTGTAAATCATGCTCTGCCCACCAAACAATATGTATTTGAAGAGTGATTTTAATTGTTCTGTTTTACTTTGTCTGAGAACTTCTCCAATATTCAGACAGCTCCGCCGAGACCAACGTTTCACCCCCACACTGATATAAAATGGACCCAACCGTTTGGGTCTCTTTCCAAATTTGGTACCAAAGCCTCCCCCACAGTGCGGCAGCTATCTTGAATTGGCCCGTTCCCAGAAAGTTTTACTTCATTCAGTGTCATTCAGTATTATTCAAAATCTTTCAGTGTCATTCCAAATCATTCAATGTCATTCACAATCTTTCCACATCCTTCCACCTTCCATCGTTCAGTGTCATTCCACATTCTCTTTCATATATAACATAACATAACAATAACATAATCCTGGGTCAGCAGACACCTAATTAATGTGTTAATACATGATACATTTTTCTATAAGCAACCCTTATGATTGTAACGTATTTTTAATTCTTTCTAGGCGGGAACTGTCCGAACAAAAAATTCATGCAATTTGTAATTAGACACTTTGTCATACAAAAAGTCACTCAGGGCAAGAGAAAAAAAATTGTCACTTGCCCAAGTTGGGCAAGTAATTTGGCCACTCGGGCAAGGCAAATTTTAGTGGCACTTGCCCTATGGGCAAGCAGTTTTTAAAGTTAACTTCGAACCCTGTGATGGTGTCTTGTGACCTGTCTTTATCAGCTGATGTTCCATGAAGGCGTGCCTTACCTGTCACAAGAATGAAGGCAAGTCACGCCCCCCGCTGTCCATTCACTCCGCCAAGACGCTGCTCCAGGTGGTAGAGAGGATGAAGGCTCCCTTGTCTCTGTTCATGGTTTTTATGCCTCGCTTGCAGATCTCAATGGCCTCTCTGATCCAGCGCTGTAGTTTGTTCTCTTCTGTGCGGATGACCCTGCCCTTCTCCCGGTCCATGATGTGGTTTTCCCTTTTGCAGTGGTCAGTGATTGCTGATTTGTAATGTTCATGTTGTGCTTGTTCTTTTACTGCTCTGATTTTTTAATTTTTTTGACAGGTAAGTCACACCCTCATGGACCATCAGCTGATAAAGACTGGTCTCAAGACACCATCATGCGACACTCTGAAGAAGGCGAAAGACTCGCCGAAACATGTCAGGTAAAAAATTAACCTAAAACATAAATGTCTGCTTTTAATGAATCAGTCAAATATCAATAATAAGAAGACAAAATGAACCTAATACAAATAAATGAATGCTTAATAACTCCCCTGCACATGCTCCTAAAAATCCAAACCTTCACCTGTAAATAAAACGTCCCGACCTGAAGACATCTTAATGTTATTATTTTGTTTTACACACAGCGCCGCCAAGTGGAATCAAAAATTTGTTTTTATTTTAATTTTCACGTACTGCACGGTGCCCTTCTGACGAATCCGACTGAAAATTAGTCAGAAAAGACTCAAGACAATGATCTTACTCTCTGCCGAATTTTGTGACGTTTTGGCAAAAGGCGTGGCTATTACGGTGCTGAAAAGTCCGATTGTACTTTGTGACAACAAAAGCTCCGGCAACATGACTCAGATGATCCTATCTTCTCGAAGTTGTACACATTTGAGGATACTTCAGCCCTGAAGACTTCTACCAACTTATTTTTCATCGTAGTAGTAGCGCCACCAACTGGTAAAAGCTAATACAAGTTATTTTCTTGGATGTTTTTCTCCGTGCAACTCAACAAGGTCGCCCTCATATATGCTCGGATTACTGTTTCGGCCATGAGGATGTCACAATACGAAATTCGTCCTTTTTCGTGAAAGGTTGTGGGAGTGGCATTGCACTGTTCGGCAATAAAACAACGCTGATTATGAGGTTGTAAATATGAACGACAACTCGTGAAACTTTACACACACATCAGGCCGAGCAAATTTATAAATATATATATATATATATATATATATATATATATATATATACGGGGAGAGAGAGAGTGAAATTCATGTTACAACAAAAAAAAACAAATTATTATTAAAACATATTATTTTTTAATTCCCCAGCCATTCTTTTTGTATTTATTTAATTACTCCGACTTTTACCTGCTGGTACGCCGTCCGGTGTGCCCTGTGAAATGAAAGGTGGCATTCTTTATTTATTTATTCATTTATTCATTCATAACTGACAGCCTCGCGCTCCGCTCGTGCCCGGGCGGAAGAGGTGCTCCAATTCGGCTTAACTGTGACACACGCCCGCCCTCCTCCCCCGGAACTTCCATTCGGTTAAACTTAGGGGCCGCTTGGCACCGCCCGTGCCCGGGGAAGGTGCTCCTCTTCGGCTTACTGTGACGCGAGCATGCCCTCCTCCTCCGGAGCTTCCATTCAGTTAAACTTAGGGGCCGCTTGAAACCGCCCGTGCCCGGGGAAGGTGCTCCTCTTCGGCTTACTGTGACGCGAGCATCCCCTCCTCCTCCGGAGCTTCCATTCGGTTAAACTTAGGGGCCGCTTGGAACCGCCCGTGCCCGTGGAAGGTGCTCCTCTTCGGCTTACTGTGACGCGAGCATGCCCTCCTCCTCCGGAGCTTCCATTCGGTTAACCTTAGGGGCCGCTTGGAACCGCCCGTGCCCGGGGAAGGTGCTCCTCTTCGGCTTACTGTGACGCGAGCATGCCCTCCTCCTCCGGAGCTTCCATTCGGTTAAACTTAGGGGCCGCTTGGCACCGCCCGTGCCCGGGGAAGGTGTTCCTCTACGGCTTAACTGCCACGCACGCCGGCCGGAGCTCTGGTACGGTTCAAACCGCGCGAAACGTCGCCACCGATCGTGTCCGGGGGAACGTGCTCTTCTTCGTCCACTCTCCTCTTCGCCCACGCTCTTCTTCGGCGCACGCCGGCCGTCTAACTGCTCCAGCGCCCCGTCGTGCCGCTCGGCGAAACTACAATGCCCCCGAATATTTTTTAGACCCGCGAAGCACTGAACCCGCGAAAGGTGAACCGCGAAGTAGCGAGGGTTCACTGTATGTATAAGACCAAGACCTACAAAAAAGTCTCTTGGAGCAATGAGCTAGGTTTTACAGGAAGTCGGCCATTTTTAATTTACTTAAAAGGGGGCGGGTCACCACAATGGACTTTGTGTAGAAATTATTATTGGGGCCCGAGCAGCGACGGCGGCGAGGTCCCTATTGTTTTTGAAGAAATTATTATTAGGGCCTGAGCAGCGACCGCTACGAGGTCCCCATTGTTTTTGTGGAAATTATTATTATTTTTATTATTATTATTAGGGCCCGAGCAGTGACCGCTGCGAGGTCCCTATTGTTTTTCTAGAAATTGTTATTAGGGCCCGAGCTGCGACGGCTGCGAGGTCCCTATTGTTTTTGTAGAAAATATTATTACTTTTATTATTAATAATATTATTATTATTATTATTATTAGGGCCTGAGCAGCGACCCCCGAAACATGCACAAAAACTCACCAAACTTGGCAGTCTCATCGGACATGGCGAAAAATTTGATATTTTTTAACGTCTAATATGAACAGGAAGTGAGTTATGAATTTTTGAAAGTCCGACTTTTGCCCTTTTTTGCATGTTTACAGGGGTCATTCTTTTGCACCCTGATCCTAAAGGCTTCATCTGATTGCCTTAAAGTTCTGTCTGGAGCATCTTAAGACCTGGGACAAACACTGGGGCTAAAATTTTTTGTTTCCGAAATACTATATGACGGGGGCGGGGCTTCAAAGTTTTCACTTAAGATTTCCTTCGCCGCAATGGACAAAATGCTTAATAACTCTCCTGCACGTGATGCTAAAAATCCAAAACTTCACATGTACATAAAGAGTCGGTACCTGAAGACATCTATATGTTTATATTCAGTTATACACCTTGCGCCAATCAATATAAATCTTTACATTTTGACGTACTGCACGGTGCCCTTTTAACGAATCCGACTGAAAATTGGCTAGAAAAGACTCAAGACATTGATCTTACTCTATCCCTATTTTTATGACTTTCCTTCAAAGGGCGTGGCTATTACGGTGCCGCAGAGTCTGATTATTCTCCGTGGCAACAAAAGTTCCTGCAAAATGATTCAGATGATCCATCTTCTGGAAATCTTTCACATTTGAGGATATTCAGGCCCTGAAGACGGCTGCCAACTTATTTTTGATCGCAGTGGTAGCGCCACCAACTGGTTAAAACAAATACAAATTATTTTCGTTGATGTTTTTCTCCGGGCAGGTTAACAAAATCTACCTTATATTTGCTCGGATGAGTGTTTAGGCCTTGAGCATGTCACAATACGAAAGTCTTTCGCCTTCTTCAGAGTGTCACATGATGGTGTCTTGTGACCCGTCTTTATCAGCTGATGTTCCATGAGGGCGTGACTTACCTGTCACAAGAATGAAGGCAAGTCACGCCCCCCGCTGTCCGTTCACTCCGCCAAGATGCTGGTCCAGGTGGTAGAGAGGATGAAGGCTCCCTTGTCTCTGTTCATGGTTTTTATGCCTCGCTTGCAGATCTCAATGGCCTCTCTGATCCAGCGCTGTTGTTTGTTCTCTTCTGTGCGGATGACCCTGCCCTTCTCCCGGTCCATGATGTGGTTTTCCCTTTTGCAGTGGTCAGATTGCTGATTTGTAATGTTCATGTTGTGCTTGTTCTTTTACTGCTCTGATTTTTTCATTTTTTTGACAGGTAAGTCACACCCTCATGGAACATCAGCTCAAGACACCATCATGCGACACTCTGAAGAAGGCGAAAGACTCGCCGAAACATGTCAGGTAAAAAATTAACCTAAAACATAATTGTCTGCTTTTAATGAATCAGTCAAATATCAATAATAAGAAGACAAAATGAACCTAATACAAATAAAGGAATGCTTAATAACTCCCCTGCACATGCTCCTAAAAATCCAAACCTTCACCTGTAAATAAAACGTCCCGACCTGAAGACATCTTAATGTTATTATTTTGTTATACACACAGTGCCGCCAAGTGGAATCAAAAATTTGTTTTTATTTTAATTTTCACGTACTGCACGGTGCCCTTTTGACGAATCCGACTGAAAATTAGTCAGAAAAGACTCAAGACAATGATCTTACTCTCTGCCGAATTTTGTGACGTTTTGGCAAAAGGCGTGGCTATTAAGGTGCTGAAAAGTCCGATTGTACTCTGTGGCAACAAAAGCTCCGGCAACATGACTCAGATGATCCTATCTTCTCGAAGTTGTACACATTTGAGGATACTTCAGCCCTGAAGACATCTACCAACTTATTTTACATCGTAGTAGTAGCGCCACCAACTGGTAAAAGCTAATACAAGTTATTTTCTTGGATGTTTTTCTCCGTGCAACTCAACAAGGTCGCCCTCATATATGCTCGGATGACTGTTTCGGCCATGAGGATGTCACAATACGAAATTCGTGATTTTTCGTGAAAAGTTGTGGAGTGGCATTGCACTGTTCGGCAATAAAAAAAAGCTGATTATGAGGTTCTAAATATGAACGACAACTCGTAAAACTTTACACACACATCAGGCCGAGCAAATTTATCAATATTTTATACGTTAGTTGTGCAGCTTTTTTGAAATGGCTCGCCATGGCCCTCGAGAAATGTTAAAAAAAAGCAGCTCTGGTTGAGTGTTTCACCTCGCTTTTTGTAAATTTTATGGAGTACAGTGAACCCTCGGTTATCGCGGTTAATGGGGACCGAGACCACCCGCGAAAACTGAAAATCCGCGAAGTAGCGGCGCACCTTCAAAAATGCAAAAAAAAAATATACAATATATATAATAAATATATAAATATATATATATATATATATATATATATATATATATATATATATATATATATATATATACGGGGGGAGAGAGAGAGAGAGAGTGAAATTCATGTTATAACAAAAAAACCAAATTATTATTAAAACGTATTATTTTTTTATTCCCCAGCCATTCTTTTTGTATTTATTTAATTACTCCGACTTTTACCTGCTGGTACGCCGTCCGGTGTGCCCTGTGAAATGAAAGGTGGCATTCTTTATTTATTTATTCATTTATTCATTCATAACTGACAGCCTCGCGCTCCGCTCGTGCCCGGGCAGAAGAGGTGCTCCATTTTGGCTTAACTGTGACACACGCCCGCCCTCCTCCCCCGGAGCTTCCATTCGGTTAAACTTAGGGGCCGCTTGGCACCGCCCGTGCCCGGGGAAGGTGCTCCTCTTCGGCTTACTGTGACGCGAGCATGCCCTCCTCCTGCGGAGCTTCCATTCGGTTAAACTTAGGGGCCGCTTGGAACCGCCCGTGCCCGGGGAAGGTGCTCCTCTTCGGCTTACTGTGACGCGAGCATGCCCTCCTCCTCCGGAGCTTCCATTCGGTTAAACTTAGGGGCCGCTTGGCACCGCCCGTGCCCGGGGAAGGTGCTCCTCTACGGCTTAACTGCCACGCACGCCGGCCGGAGCTCTGGTACGGTCCGAACCGCGCGAAACGTCGCCACCGATCGTGTCCGGGGGAACGTGCTCTTCTTCGTCCACTCTCCTCTTCGCCCACGCTCTTCTTCGGCGCACGCCGGCCGTCTAACCGCTCCAGCGCCCCGTCGTGCCGCTCGGCGAAACTACAATGCCCCCGAATATTTTTTATACCCGCGAAGCACTGAACCCGCGAAAGGTGAACCGCGAAGTAGCGAGGGTTCACTGTATGTATAAGACCAAGACCTACAAAAAAGTCTCTTGGAGCAATGAGCTAGGTTTTACAGGAAGTCGGCCATTTTGAATTTACTTAAAAGGGGGCGGGTCACCACAATGGACTTTGTGTAGAAATTATTATTGGGGCCCGAGCAGCGACCGCGGCGAGGTCCCTATTGTTTTTGTAGAAAATATTATTACTTTTATTATTATTATTATTATTATTATTAGGGCCTGAGCAGCGACCGCTGCGAAGTCCCTATTGTTTTTGTAGAAATTATTATTATTATTATTTTTCCGATTGTTCGATCGCATTTTTGACCCCCGAAACATGCACAAAAACTCACCAAACTTGGCAGTCTCATCGGGCATGGCGAAAAATTTGATATTTTAACGTCTAATATGAACAGGAAGTGAGTTATGAATTTTTGAAAGTCCGACTTTTGCCCTTTTTTGCATGTTTACAGGGGTCATTCTTTTGCACCCTGATCCTAAAGGCTTCATCTGATTGCCTTAAAATTCTGTCTGTAGCATCTGAAGACCTGGGACAAACACTGGGGCTAAAATTTTTTGTTTCCGAAATACTATATGACGGGGGCGGGGCTTCAAAGTTTTCACTTAAGATTTCCTTCGCCGCAATGGACAAAATGCTTAATAACTCTCCTGCACATGCTGCTAAAAATCCAAAACTTCACATGTACATAAAGAGTCTGTACCTGAAGACATCTATATGTTTATATTCAGTTATACACCTTGCGCCAATCAATATCATTTTTTACATTTTGACGTACTGCACGGTGCCCTTTTAACGAATCTGATTGAAAATTGGCTAGAAAAGACTCAAGACATTGATCTTACTCTATCCCTATTTTTGTGACTTTCCTTCGAAGGGCGTGGCTATTACGGTGCCGCAGAGTCTGATTATTCTCCGTGGCAACAAAAGTTCCTGCAAAATGATTCAGATGATCCATCTTCTCGAAATTTTTCACATTTGAGGATATTCAGGCCCTGAAGACGGCTGCCAACTTATTTTTGATCGCAGTGGTAGCGCCACCAACTGGTTAAAACAAATACAAATTATTTTCGTTGATGTTTTTCTCCGGGCAGGTTAACAAAATCTACCTTATATTTGCTCGGATGAGTGTTTAGGCCTTGAGCATGTCACAATACGAAAGTCTTTCGCCTTCTTCAGAGTGTCACATGATGGTGCCTTGTGACCCGTCTTTATCAGATGATGTTCCATGAGGGCGTGACTTACCTGTCACAAGAATGAAGGCAAGTCACGCCCCCCGCTGTCCGTTCACTCCGCCAAGATGCTGGTCCAGGTGGTAGAGAGGATGAAGGCTCCCTTGTCTCTGTTCATGGTTTTTATGCCTCGCTTGCAGATCTCAATGGCCTCTCTGATCCAGCGCTGTTGTTTGTTCTCTTCTGTGCGGATGACCCTGCCCTTCTCCCGGTCCATGATGTGGTTTTCCCTTTTGCAGTGGTCAGTGATTGCTGATTTGTAATGTTCATGTTGTGCTTGTTCTTTTACTGCTCTGATTTTTTTCATTTTTTTGACAGGTAAGTCACACCCTCATGGAACATCAGCTCAAGACACCATCATGCGACACTCTGAAGAAGGCGAAAGACTCGCCGAAACATGTCAGTGAAAAAATTAACCTAAAACATAATTGTCTGCTTTTAATGAATCAGTCAAATATCAATAATAAGAAGACAAAATGAACCTAATACAAATAAATGAATGCTTAATAACTCCCCTGCACATGCTCCTAAAAATCCAAACCTTCACCTGTAAATAAAACGTCCCGACCTGAAGACATCTTAATGTTATTATTTTGTTATACACACAGTGCCGCCAAGTGGAATCAAAAATTTGTTTTTATTTTAATTTTCACGTACTGCACGGTGCCCTTTTGACGAATCCGACTGAAAATTAGTCAGAAAAGACTCAAGACAATGATCTTACTCTCTGCCGAATTTTGTGACGTTTTGGCAAAAGGCGTGGCTATTACGGTGCTGAAAAGTCCGATTGTACTCTGTGGCAACAAAAGCTCCGGCAACATGACTCAGATGATCCTATCTTCTCGAAGTTGTACACATTTGAGGATACTTCAGCCCTGAAGACATCTACCGACTTATTTTTCATCGTAGTAGTAGCGCCACCAACTGGTAAAAGCTAATACAAGTTATTTTCTTGGATGTTTTTCTCCGTGCAACTCAACAAGGTTGCCCTCATATATGCTCGGATGACTGTTTCGGCCATGAGGATGTCACAATACGAAATTTGTCCTTTTTCGTGAAAAGTTTTGGGAGTGGCATTGCACTGTTCGGCAATAAAACAACGCTGATTATGAGGTTCTAAATATGAACGACAACTCGTGAAACTTAACACACACATCAGGCCGAGCAAATTTATCAATATTTTATACGTTAGTTGTGCAGCTTTTTTTAAATGGCTCGCCATGGCCCTCGAGAAATGTTAAAAAAAAAGCAGCCCTGATTGAGTGTTTCACCTCGCTTTTTGTAAATTTTATGGAGTACAGTGAACCCTCGGTTATCGCGGTTAATGGGGACCGAGACCACCCGCGAAAACTGAAAATCCGCGAAGTAGCGGCGCACCTTCAAAAATGCTTAAAAAAAATATACAATGTATATAATAAATATATATATATATATATATATATACGGGGAGAGAGAGAGTGAAATTCATTTTATAACAAAAAAACCAAATTATTATTAAAACGTATTATTTTTTTATTCCCCAGCCATTCTTTTTGTATTTATTTAATTACTCCGACTTTTACCTGCTGGTACGCCGTCCGGTGTGCCCTGTGAAATGAAAGGTGGCATTCTTTATTTATTTATTCATTTATTCATTCATAACTGACAGCCTCGCGCTCCGCTCGTGCCCGGGCAGAAGAGGTGCTCCAATTCGGCTTAACTGTGACACACGCCCGCCCTCCTCCCCCGGAGCTTCCATTCGGTTAAACTTAGGGGCCGCTTGGCACCGCCGTGCCCGGGGAAGGTGCTACTCTTCGGCTTACTGTGACGCGAGCATGCCCTCCTCCTCCGGAGCTTCCATTCGGTTAAACTTAGGGGCCGCTTGGAACCGCCCGTGCCCGGGGAAGGTGCTCCTCTTCGGCTTACTGTGACGCGAGCATGCCCGCCTCCTCCGGAGCTTCCATTCGGTTAAACTCAGGGGCCGCTTGGAACCGCCCGTGCCCGGGGAAGGTGCTCCTCTTCGGCTTACTGTGACGCGAACATGCCCTCCTCCTCCGGAGCTTCCATTCGGTTAAACTTAGGGGCCGCTTGGCACCGCCCGTGCCCGGGGAAGGTGCTCCTCTATGGCTTAACTGCCACGCACGCCGGCCGGAGCTCTGGTACGGTCCGAACCGCGCGAAACGTCGCCACCGATCGTGTCCGGGGGAACGTGCTCTTCTTCGTCCACTCTCCTCTTCGCCCACGCTCTTCTTCGGCGCACGCCGGCCGTCTAACCGCTCCAGCGCCCCGTCGTGCCGCTCGGCGAAACTACAATGCCCCCGAATATTTTTTAGACCCGCGAAGCACTGAACCCGCGAAAGGTGAACCGCGAAGTAGCGAGGGTTCACTGTATGTATAAGACCAAGACCTACAAAAAAGTCTCTTGGAGCAATGAGCTAGGTTTTACAGGAAGTCGGCCATTTTGAATTTACTTAAAAGGGGGCGGGTCACCACAATGGACTTTGTGTAGAAATTATTATTGGGGCCCGAGCAGCGACCGCGGCGAGGTCCCTATTGTTTTTGTAGGAATTATTATTATTATTATTTTTCCGATTGTTCGATCGCATTTTTGACCCCCGAAACATGCACAAAAACTCACCAAACTTGGCAGTCTCATCGGGCATGGCGAAAAATTTGATATTTTTTAACGTCTAATATGAACAGGAAGTGAGTTATGAATTTTTGAAAGTCCGACTTTTGCCCTTTTTTGCATGTTTACAGGGGTCATTCTTTTGCACCCTGATCCTAAAGGCTTCATCTGATTGCCTTAAAGTTCTGTCTGGAGCATCTTAAGACCTGGGACAAACACTGGGGCTAAAATTTTTTGTTTCCGAAATACTATATGACGGGGGCGGGGCTTCAAAGTTTTCACTTAAGATTTCCTTCGCCGCAATGGACAAAATGCTTAATAACTCTCCTGCACGTGCTGCTAAAAATCCAAAACTTCACATGTACATAAAGAGTCGGTACCTGAAGACATCTATATGTTTATATTCAGTTATACACCTTGCGCCAATCAATATAAATCTTTACATTTTGACGTACTGCACGGTGCCCTTTTAACGAATCCGATTGAAAATTGGCTAGAAAAGACTCAAGACATTGATCTTACTCTATCCCTATTTTTATGACTTTCCTTCAAAGGGCGTGGCTATTACGGTGCCGCAGAGTCTGATTATTCTCCGTGGCAACAAAAGTTCCTGCAAAATGATTCAGATGATCCATCTTCTGGAAATCTTTCACATTTGAGGATATTCAGGCCCTGAAGACGGCTGCCAACTTAATTTTGATCGCAGTGGTAGCGCCACCAACTGGTTAAAACAAATACAAATTATTTTCGTTGATGTTTTTCTCCGGGCAGGTTAACAAAATCTACCTTATATTTGCTCGGATGAGTGTTTAGACCTTGAGGATGTCACAATACGAAAGTCTTTCGCCTTCTTCAGAGTGTCACATGATGGTGTCTTGTGACCCGTCTTTATCCGCTGATGTTCCATGAGGGCGTGACTTACCTGTCACGAGAATGAAGGCAAGTCACGCCCCCCGCTGTCCGTTCACTCCGCCAAGATGCTGGTCCAGGTGGTAGAGAGGATGAAGGCTCCCTTGTCTCTGTTCATGGTTTTTATGCCTCGCTTGCAGATCTCAATGGCCTCTCTGATCCAGCGCTGTTGTTTGTTCTCTTCTGTGCGGATGACCCTGCCCTTCTCCCGGTCCATGATGTGGTTTTCCCTTTTGCAGTGGTCAGTGATTGCTGATTTGTAATGTTCATGTTGTGCTTGTTCTTTTACTGCTCTGATTTTTTCATTTTTTTGACAGGTAAGTCACACCCTCATGGAACATCAGCTGATAAAGACGGGTCTCAAGACACCATCATGCGACACTCTGAAGAAGGCAAAAGACTCGCCGAAACATGTCAGGTAAAAAATTAACCTCAAACATAATTGTCTGCTTTTAATGAATCAGTCAAATATCAATAATAAGAAGACAAAATGAACCTAATACAAATAAATGAATGCTTAATAACTCCCCTGCACATGCTCCTAAAAATCCAAACCTTCACCTGTAAATAAAACGTCCCGACCTGAAGACATCTTAATGTTATTATTTTGTTATACACACAGCGCCGCCAAGTGGAATCAAAAATTTGTTTTTATTTTAATTTTCACGTACTGCACGGTGCCCTTTTGACGAATCCGACTGAAAATTTGTCAGAAATGACTCAAGACAATGATCTTACTCTCTGCTGAATTTTGTGACGTTTTGGCAAAAGGCGTGGCTATTACGGTGCTGAAAAGTCCGATTGTACTCTGTGGCAACAAAAGCTCCGGCAACATGACTCAGATGATCCTATCTTCTCGAAGTTGTACACATTTGAGGATAATTCAGCCCTGAAGACATCTACCGACTTATTTTTCATCGTAGTAGTAGCGCCACCAACTGGTAAAAGCTAATACAAGTTATTTTCTTGGATGTTTTTCTCCGTGCAACTCAACAAGGTCGCCCTCATATATGCTCGGATGACTGTTTCGGCCATGAGGATGTCACAATACGAAATTTGTCCTTTTTCGTGAAAAGTTGTGGGAGTGGCATTGCACTGTTCGGCAATAAAACAACGCTGATTATGAGGTTCTAAATATGAACGACAACTCGTGAAACTTTACACACACATCAGGCCGAGCAAATTTATCAATATTTTATACGTTAGTTGGGCAGCTTTTTTTAAATGGCTCGCCATGGCCCTCGAGAAATGTTAAAAAAAGCAGCCCTGATTGAGTGTTTCACCTCGCTTTTTGTAAATTTTATGGAGTACAGTGAACCCTCGGTTATCGCGGTTAATGGGGACCGAGACCACCCGCGAAAACTGAAAATCCGCGAAGTAGCGGCGCACCTTCAAAAATGCTTAAAAAAAATATACAATATATATAATAATATATATATATATATATATATATATATATATATATATATATATATATATACGGGGAGAGAGAGAGTGAAATTCATTTTATAACAAAACAACCAAATTATTATTAAAACGTATTATTTTTTTATTCCCCAGCCATTCTTTTTGTATTTATTTAATTACTCCGACTTTTACCTGCTGGTACGCCGTCCGGTGTGCCCTGTGAAATGAAAGGTGGCATTCTTTATTTATTTATTCATTTATTCATTCATAACTGACAGCCTCGCGCTCCGCTCGTGCCCGGGCAGAAGAGGTGCTCCAATTTGGCTTAACTGTGACACACGCCCGTCCTCCTCCCCCGGAGCTTCCATTCGGTTAAACTTAGGGGCCGCTTGGCACCGCCCGTGCCCGGGGAAGGTGCTCCTCTTCGGCTTACTGTGACGCGAGCATGCCCTCCTCCTCCGGAGCTTCCATTCGGTTAAACTTAGGGGCCGCTTGGAACCGCCCGTGCCCGGGGAAGGTGCTCCTCTTCGGCTTACTGTGACGCGAGCATGCCCTCCTCCTCCGGAGCTTCCATTCGGTTAAACTTAGGGGCCGCTTTGCACCGCCCGTGCCCGGGGAAGGTGCTCCTCTACGGCTTAACTGCCACGCACGCTGGCCGGAGCTCTGGTACGGTCCGAACCGCGCGAAACGTCGCCACCGATCGTGTCCGGGGGAACGTGCTCTTCTTCGTCCACTCTCCTCTTCGCCCACGCTCTTCTTCGGCGCACGCCGGCCGTCTAACCGCTCCAGCGCCCCGTCGTGCCGCTCGGCGAAACTACAATGCCCCCGAATATTTTTTAGACCCGCGAAGCACTGAACCCGCGAAAGGTGAACCGCGAAGTAGCGAGGGTTCACTGTATGTATAAGACCAAGACCTACAAAAAAGTCTCTTGGAGCAATGAGCTAGGTTTTACAGGAAGTCGGCCATTTTGAATTTACTTAAAAGGGGGCGGGTCACCACAATGGACTTTGTGTAGAAATTATTATTGGGGCCCGAGCAGCGACCGCGGCGAGGTCCCAATTGTTTTTGTAGAAAATATTATTACTTTTATTATTATTATTATTATTATTATTAGGGCCTGAGCAGCGACCGCTGCGAAGTCCCTATTGTTTTTGTAGAAATTATTATTATTATTATTTTTCCGATTGTTCGATCGCATTTTTGACCCCCGAAACATGCACAAAAACTCACCAAACTTGGCAGTCTCATCGGGCATGGCGAAAAATTTGACATTTTAACGTCTAATATGAACAGGAAGTGAGTTATGAATTTTTGAAAGTCCGACTTTTGCCCTTTTTTGCATGTTTACAGGGGTCATTCTTTTGCACCCTGATCCTAAAGGCTTCATCTGATTGCCTTAAAATTCTGTCTGTAGCATCTGAAGACCTGGCACAAACACTGGGGCTAAAATTTTTTGTTTCCGAAATACTATATGACGGGGGCGGGGCATCAAAGTTTTCACTTAAGATTTCCTTCGCCGCAATGGACAAAATGCTTAATAACTCTCCTGCACATGCTGCTAAAAATCCAAAACTTCACATGTACATAAAGAGTCTGTACCTGAAGACATCTATATGTTTATATTCAGTTATACACCTTGCGCCAATCAATATCATTTTTTACATTTTGACGTACTGCACGGTGCCCTTTTAACGGATCTGATTGAAAATTGGCTAGAAAAGACTCAAGACATTGATCTTACTCTATCCCTATTTTTGTGACTTTCCTTCGAAGGGCGTGGCTATTACGGTGCCGCAGAGTCTGATTATTCTCTGTGGCAACAAAAGTTCCTGCAAAATGATTCAGATGATCCATCTTCTCGAAATTTTTCACATTTGAGGATATTCAGGCCCTGAAGACGGCTGCCAACTTATTTTTTATCGCAGTGGTAGCGCCACCAACTGGTTAAAACAAATACAAATTATTTTCGTTGATGTTTTTCTCCGGGCAGGTTAACAAAATCTACCTTATATTTGCTCGGATGAGTGTTTAGGCCTTGAGCATGTCACAATACAAAAGTCTTTCGCCTTCTTCAGAGTGTCACATGATGGTGTCTTGTGACCCGTCTTTATCAGCTGATGTTCCATGAGGGCGTGACTTACCTGTCACAAGAATGAAGGCAAGTCACGCCCCCCGCTGTCCGTTCACTCTGCCAAGATGCTGGTCCAGGTGGTAGAGAGGATGAAGGCTCCCTTGTCTCTGTTCATGGTTTTTATGCCTCGCTTGCAGATCTCAATGGCCTCTCTGATCCAGCGCTGTTGTTTGTTCTCTTCTGTGCGGATGACCCTGCCCTTCTCCCGGTATGATGTGGTTTTCCCTTTTGCAGTGGTCAGTGATTGCTGATTTGTAATGTTCATGTTGTGCTTGTTCTTTTACTGCTCTGATTTTTTAATTTTTTTGACAGGTAAGTCACACCCTCATGGAACATCAGCTCAAGACACCATCATGCGACACTCTGAAGAAGGCGAAAGACTCGCCGAAACATGTCAGGTAAAAAATTATCCTAAAACATAATTGTCTGCTTTTAATGAATCAGTCAAATATCAATAATAAGAAGACAAAATGAACCTAATACAAATAAATGAATGCTTAATAACTCCCCTGCACATGCTCCTAAAAATCCAAACCTTCACCTGTAAATAAAACGTCCTGACCTGAAGACATCTTAATGTTATTATTTTGTTATACACACAGTGCCGCCAAGTGGAATCAAAAATTTTTTTTTATTTTAATTTTCACGTACTGCACGGTGCCCTTTTGACGAATCCGACTGAAAATTAGTCAGAAAAGACTCTAGACAATTATCTTACTCTCTGCCGAATTTTGTGACGTTTTGGCAAAAGGCATGGCTATTACGGTGCTGAAAAGTCCGATTGTACTCTGTGGCAACAAAAGCTCCAGCAACATGACTCAGATGATCCTATCTTCTCGAAGTTGCACACATTTGAGGATACTTAAGCCCTGAAGACATCTACCAACTTATTTTTCATCGTAGTAGTAGCGCCACCAACTGCTTATAGCTAATACAAGTTATTTTCTTGGATGTTTTTCTCCGTGCAACTCAACAAGGTCGCCCTCATATATGCTCGGATGACTGTTTCGGGCCATGAGGATGTCATAATACGAAATTTGTCCTTTTTCATGAAAAGTTGTGGGAGTGCCATTGCACTGTTCGGCAATAAAACAACGCTGATTATGAGGTTCTAAATATGAACAACAACTCGTGAAACTTTACACACACATCAGGCCGAGCAAATTTATCAATATTTTATACGTTAGTTGTGCAGCTTTTTTGAAATGGCTCACCATGGCCCTCGAGAAATGTTAAAAAAAGCAGCCCTGGTTGAGTGTTTCACCTCGCTTTTTGTAAATTTTATGGAGTACAGTGAACCCTCGGTTATCGCGGTTAATGGGGACCGAGACCACCCGCGAAAACTGAAAATCCGCGAAGTAGCGGCGCACCTTCAAAAATGCTTAAAAAAAATATACAATATATATAATAAATATATATATATATATATATATATATATATATACGGGGGGAGAGAGAGAGAGAGAGAGTGAAATTCATGTTATAACAAAAAAAACAAATTATTATTAAAACTTATTATTTTTTTATTCCCCAACCATTCTTTTTGTATTTATTTAATTACTCCGACTTTTACCTGCTGGTACGCCGTCCGGTGTGCCCTGTGAAATGAAAGGTGGCATTCTTTATTTATTTATTCATTTATTCATTCATAACTGACAGCCTCGCGCTCCGCTCGTGCCCGGCAGAAGAGGTGCTCCAATTCGGCTTAACTGTGACACACGCCCGCCCTCCTCCCCCGGAGCTTCCATTCGGTTAAACTTAGGGGCCGCTTGGCACCGCCCGTGCCCGGGGAAGGTGCTCCTCTTCGGCTTACTGTGACGCAAGCATGCCCTCCTCCTCCGGAGCTTCCATTCGGTTAAACTTAGGGGCCGCTTGGAACCGCCCGTGCCCGGGGAAGGTGCTCCTCTTCGGCTTACTGTGACGCGAGCATGTCCTCCTCCTCCGGAGCTTCCATTCGGTTAAACTCAGGGGCCGCTTGGAACCGCCCGTGCCCGGGGAAGGTGCTCCTCTACGGCTTAACTGCCACGCACGCCGGCCGGAGCTCTGGTACGGTCCGAACCGCGCGAAACGTCGCCACCGATCGTGTCCGGGGGAACGTGCTCTTCTTCGTCCACTCTCCTCTTCGCCCACGCTCTTCTTCGGCGCACGCCGGCCGTCTAACCGCTCCAGCGCCCCGTCGTGCCGCTCGGCGAAACTACAATGCCCCCGAATATTTTTTAGACCCGCGAAGCACTGAACCCGCGAAAGGTGAACCTCGAAGTAGCGAGGGTTCACTGTATGTATAAGACCAAGACCCACAAAAAAGTCTCTTGGAGCAATGAGCTAGGTTTTACAGGAAGTCGGCCATTTTGAATTTACTTAAAAGGGGGCGGGTCTCCACAATGGACTTTGTGTAGAAATTATTATTGGGGCCCGAGCAGCGACCGCGGCGAGGTCCCTATTGTTTTTGTAGAAAATATTATTACTTTTATTATTATTATTATTATTATTATTATTATTAGGGCCTGAGCAGCGACCGCTAAGAAGTCCCTATTGTTTTTGTAGAAATTATTATTATTATTATTTTTCCGATTGTTCGATCGCATTTTTGACCCCCGAAACATGCACAAAAACTCACCAAACTTGGCAGTCTCATCGGGCATGGCGAAAAATTTGATATTTTTTAACGTCTAATATGAACAGGAAGTGAGTTATGAATTTTTGAAAGTCCGACTTTTGCCCTTTTTTGCATGTTTACAGGGGTCATTCTTTTGCACCCTGATCCTAAAGGCTTCATCTGATTGCCTTAAAGTTCTGTCTGGAGCATCTTAAGACCTGGGACAAACACTGGGGCTAAAATTTTTTGTTTCCGAAATACTATATGACGGGGGCGGGGCTTCAAAGTTTTCACTTAAGATTTCCTTCGCCGCAATGGACAAAATGCTTAATAACTCTCCTGCACGTGATGCTAAAAATCCAAAACTTCACATGTACATAAAGAGTCGGTACCTGAAGACATCTATATGTTTATATTCAGTTATACACCTTGCGCCAATCAATATAAATCTTTACATTTTGACGTACTGCACGGTGCCCTTTTAACGAATCCGACTGAAAATTGGCTAGAAAAGACTCAAGACATTGATCTTACTCTATCCCTATTTTTATGACTTTCCTTCAAAGGGCGTGGCTATTACGGTGCCGCAGAGTCTGATTATTCTCCGTGGCAACAAAAGTTCCTGCAAAATGATTCAGATGATCCATCTTCTGGAAATCTTTCACATTTGAGGATATTCAGGCCCTGAAGACGGCTGCCAACTTATTTTTGATCGCAGTGGTAGCGCCACCAACTGGTTAAAACAAATACAAATTATTTTCGTTGATGTTTTTCTCCGGGCAGGTTAACAAAATCTACCTTATATTTGCTCGGATGAGTGTTTAGGCCTTGAGCATGTCACAATACGAAAGTCTTTCGCCTTCTTCAGAGTGTCACATGATGGTGTCTTGTGACCCGTCTTTATCAGCTGATGTTCCATGAGGGCGTGACTTACCTGTCACAAGAATGAAGGCAAGTCACGCCCCCCGCTGTCCGTTCACTCCGCCAAGATGCTGGTCCAGGTGGTAGAGAGGATGAAGGCTCCCTTGTCTCTGTTCATGGTTTTTATGCCTCGCTTGCAGATCTCAATGGCCTCTCTGATCCAGCGCTGTTGTTTGTTCTCTTCTGTGCGGATGACCCTGCCCTTCTCCCGGTCCATGATGTGGTTTTCCCTTTTGCAGTGGTCAGATTGCTGATTTGTAATGTTCATGTTGTGCTTGTTCTTTTACTGCTCTGATTTTTTCATTTTTTTGACAGGTAAGTCACACCCTCATGGAACATCAGCTCAAGACACCATCATGCGACACTCTGAAGAAGGCGAAAGACTCGCCGAAACATGTCAGGTAAAAAATTAACCTAAAACATAATTGTCTGCTTTTAATGAATCAGTCAAATATCAATAATAAGAAGACAAAATGAACCTAATACAAATAAAGGAATGCTTAATAACTCCCCTGCACATGCTCCTAAAAATCCAAACCTTCACCTGTAAATAAAACGTCCCGACCTGAAGACATCTTAATGTTATTATTTTGTTATACACACAGTGCCGCCAAGTGGAATCAAAAATTTGTTTTTATTTTAATTTTCACGTACTGCACGGTGCCCTTTTGACGAATCCGACTGAAAATTAGTCAGAAAAGACTCAAGACAATGATCTTACTCTCTGCCGAATTTTGTGACGTTTTGGCAAAAGGCGTGGCTATTAAGGTGCTGAAAAGTCCGATTGTACTCTGTGGCAACAAAAGCTCCGGCAACATGACTCAGATGATCCTATCTTCTCGAAGTTGTACACATTTGAGGATACTTCAGCCCTGAAGACATCTACCAACTTATTTTACATCGTAGTAGTAGCGCCACCAACTGGTAAAAGCTAATACAAGTTATTTTCTTGGATGTTTTTCTCCGTGCAACTCAACAAGGTCGCCCTCATATATGCTCGGATGACTGTTTCGGCCATGAGGATGTCACAATACGAAATTCGTGATTTTTCGTGAAAAGTTGTGGAGTGGCATTGCACTGTTCGGCAATAAAAAAAAGCTGATTATGAGGTTCTAAATATGAACGACAACTCGTAAAACTTTACACACACATCAGGCCGAGCAAATTTATCAATATTTTATACGTTAGTTGTGCAGCTTTTTTGAAATGGCTCGCCATGGCCCTCGAGAAATGTTAAAAAAAAGCAGCTCTGGTTGAGTGTTTCACCTCGCTTTTTGTAAATTTTATGGAGTACAGTGAACCCTCGGTTATCGCGGTTAATGGGGACCGAGACCACCCGCGAAAACTGAAAATCCGCGAAGTAGCGGCGCACCTTCAAAAATGCAAAAAAAAAATATACAATATATATAATAAATATATATATATATATATATATATATATATATATATATATATATATATATATATATATATACGGGGGGAGAGAGAGAGAGAGAGTGAAATTCATGTTATAACAAAAAAACCAAATTATTATTAAAACGTATTATTTTTTTATTCCCCAGCCATTCTTTTTGTATTTATTTAATTACTCCGACTTTTACCTGCTGGTACGCCGTCCGGTGTGCCCTGTGAAATGAAAGGTGGCATTCTTTATTTATTTATTCATTTATTCATTCATAACTGACAGCCTCGCGCTCCGCTCGTGCCCGGGCAGAAGAGGTGCTCCATTTTGGCTTAACTGTGACACACGCCCGCCCTCCTCCCCCGGAGCTTCCATTCGGTTAAACTTAGGGGCCGCTTGGCACCGCCCGTGCCCGGGGAAGGTGCTCCTCTTCGGCTTACTGTGACGCGAGCATGCCCTCCTCCTGCGGAGCTTCCATTCGGTTAAACTTAGGGGCCGCTTGGAACCGCCCGTGCCCGGGGAAGGTGCTCCTCTTCGGCTTACTGTGACGCGAGCATGCCCTCCTCCTCCGGAGCTTCCATTCGGTTAAACTTAGGGGCCGCTTGGCACCGCCCGTGCCCGGGGAAGGTGCTCCTCTACGGCTTAACTGCCACGCACGCCGGCCGGAGCTCTGGTACGGTCCGAACCGCGCGAAACGTCGCCACCGATCGTGTCCGGGGGAACGTGCTCTTCTTCGTCCACTCTCCTCTTCGCCCACGCTCTTCTTCGGCGCACGCCGGCCGTCTAACCGCTCCAGCGCCCCGTCGTGCCGCTCGGCGAAACTACAATGCCCCCGAATATTTTTTATACCCGCGAAGCACTGAACCCGCGAAAGGTGAACCGCGAAGTAGCGAGGGTTCACTGTATGTATAAGACCAAGACCTACAAAAAAGTCTCTTGGAGCAATGAGCTAGGTTTTACAGGAAGTCGGCCATTTTGAATTTACTTAAAAGGGGGCGGGTCACCACAATGGACTTTGTGTAGAAATTATTATTGGGGCCCGAGCAGCGACCGCGGCGAGGTCCCTATTGTTTTTGTAGAAAATATTATTACTTTTATTATTATTATTATTATTATTATTAGGGCCTGAGCAGCGACCGCTGCGAAGTCCCTATTGTTTTTGTAGAAATTATTATTATTATTATTTTTCCGATTGTTCGATCGCATTTTTGACCCCCGAAACATGCACAAAAACTCACCAAACTTGGCAGTCTCATCGGGCATGGCGAAAAATTTGATATTTTAACGTCTAATATGAACAGGAAGTGAGTTATGAATTTTTGAAAGTCCGACTTTTGCCCTTTTTTGCATGTTTACAGGGGTCATTCTTTTGCACCCTGATCCTAAAGGCTTCATCTGATTGCCTTAAAATTCTGTCTGTAGCATCTGAAGACCTGGGACAAACACTGGGGCTAAAATTTTTTGTTTCCGAAATACTATATGACGGGGGCGGGGCTTCAAAGTTTTCACTTAAGATTTCCTTCGCCGCAATGGACAAAATGCTTAATAACTCTCCTGCACATGCTGCTAAAAATCCAAAACTTCACATGTACATAAAGAGTCTGTACCTGAAGACATCTATATGTTTATATTCAGTTATACACCTTGCGCCAATCAATATCATTTTTTACATTTTGACGTACTGCACGGTGCCCTTTTAACGAATCTGATTGAAAATTGGCTAGAAAAGACTCAAGACATTGATCTTACTCTATCCCTATTTTTGTGACTTTCCTTCGAAGGGCGTGGCTATTACGGTGCCGCAGAGTCTGATTATTCTCCGTGGCAACAAAAGTTCCTGCAAAATGATTCAGATGATCCATCTTCTCGAAATTTTTCACATTTGAGGATATTCAGGCCCTGAAGACGGCTGCCAACTTATTTTTGATCGCAGTGGTAGCGCCACCAACTGGTTAAAACAAATACAAATTATTTTCGTTGATGTTTTTCTCCGGGCAGGTTAACAAAATCTACCTTATATTTGCTCGGATGAGTGTTTAGGCCTTGAGCATGTCACAATACGAAAGTCTTTCGCCTTCTTCAGAGTGTCACATGATGGTGCCTTGTGACCCGTCTTTATCAGATGATGTTCCATGAGGGCGTGACTTACCTGTCACAAGAATGAAGGCAAGTCACGCCCCCCGCTGTCCGTTCACTCCGCCAAGATGCTGGTCCAGGTGGTAGAGAGGATGAAGGCTCCCTTGTCTCTGTTCATGGTTTTTATGCCTCGCTTGCAGATCTCAATGGCCTCTCTGATCCAGCGCTGTTGTTTGTTCTCTTCTGTGCGGATGACCCTGCCCTTCTCCCGGTCCATGATGTGGTTTTCCCTTTTGCAGTGGTCAGTGATTGCTGATTTGTAATGTTCATGTTGTGCTTGTTCTTTTACTGCTCTGATTTTTTTCATTTTTTTGACAGGTAAGTCACACCCTCATGGAACATCAGCTCAAGACACCATCATGCGACACTCTGAAGAAGGCGAAAGACTCGCCGAAACATGTCAGTGAAAAAATTAACCTAAAACATAATTGTCTGCTTTTAATGAATCAGTCAAATATCAATAATAAGAAGACAAAATGAACCTAATACAAATAAATGAATGCTTAATAACTCCCCTGCACATGCTCCTAAAAATCCAAACCTTCACCTGTAAATAAAACGTCCCGACCTGAAGACATCTTAATGTTATTATTTTGTTATACACACAGTGCCGCCAAGTGGAATCAAAAATTTGTTTTTATTTTAATTTTCACGTACTGCACGGTGCCCTTTTGACGAATCCGACTGAAAATTAGTCAGAAAAGACTCAAGACAATGATCTTACTCTCTGCCGAATTTTGTGACGTTTTGACAAAAGGCGTGGCTATTACGGTGCTGAAAAGTCCGATTGTACTCTGTGGCAACAAAAGCTCCGGCAACATGACTCAGATGATCCTATCTTCTCGAAGTTGTACACATTTGAGGATACTTCAGCCCTGAAGACATCTACCGACTTATTTTTCATCGTAGTAGTAGCGCCACCAACTGGTAAAAGCTAATACAAGTTATTTTCTTGGATGTTTTTCTCCGTGCAACTCAACAAGGTTGCCCTCATATATGCTCGGATGACTGTTTCGGCCATGAGGATGTCACAATACGAAATTTGTCCTTTTTCGTGAAAAGTTTTGGGAGTGGCATTGCACTGTTCGGCAATAAAACAACGCTGATTATGAGGTTCTAAATATGAACGACAACTCGTGAAACTTAACACACACATCAGGCCGAGCAAATTTATCAATATTTTATACGTTAGTTGTGCAGCTTTTTTTAAATGGCTCGCCATGGCCCTCGAGAAATGTTAAAAAAAAAGCAGCCCTGATTGAGTGTTTCACCTCGCTTTTTGTAAATTTTATGGAGTACAGTGAACCCTCGGTTATCGCGGTTAATGGGGACCGAGACCACCCGCGAAAACTGAAAATCCGCGAAGTAGCGGCGCACCTTCAAAAATGCTTAAAAAAAATATACAATGTATATAATAAATATATATATATATATATATATATACGGGGAGAGAGAGAGTGAAATTCATTTTATAACAAAAAAACCAAATTATTATTAAAACGTATTATTTTTTTATTCCCCAGCCATTCTTTTTGTATTTATTTAATTACTCCGACTTTTACCTGCTGGTACGCCGTCCGGTGTGCCCTGTGAAATGAAAGGTGGCATTCTTTATTTATTTATTCATTTATTCATTCATAACTGACAGCCTCGCGCTCCGCTCGTGCCCGGGCAGAAGAGGTGCTCCAATTCGGCTTAACTGTGACACACGCCCGCCCTCCTCCCCCGGAGCTTCCATTCGGTTAAACTTAGGGGCCGCTTGGCACCGCCGTGCCCGGGGAAGGTGCTACTCTTCGGCTTACTGTGACGCGAGCATGCCCTCCTCCTCCGGAGCTTCCATTCGGTTAAACTTAGGGGCCGCTTGGAACCGCCCGTGCCCGGGGAAGGTGCTCCTCTTCGGCTTACTGTGACGCGAGCATGCCCGCCTCCTCCGGAGCTTCCATTCGGTTAAACTCAGGGGCCGCTTGGAACCGCCCGTGCCCGGGGAAGGTGCTCCTCTTCGGCTTACTGTGACGCGAACATGCCCTCCTCCTCCGGAGCTTCCATTCGGTTAAACTTAGGGGCCGCTTGGCACCGCCCGTGCCCGGGGAAGGTGCTCCTCTATGGCTTAACTGCCACGCACGCCGGCCGGAGCTCTGGTACGGTCCGAACCGCGCGAAACGTCGCCACCGATCGTGTCCGGGGGAACGTGCTCTTCTTCGTCCACTCTCCTCTTCGCCCACGCTCTTCTTCGGCGCACGCCGGCCGTCTAACCGCTCCAGCGCCCCGTCGTGCCGCTCGGCGAAACTACAATGCCCCCGAATATTTTTTAGACCCGCGAAGCACTGAACCCGCGAAAGGTGAACCGCGAAGTAGCGAGGGTTCACTGTATGTATAAGACCAAGACCTACAAAAAAGTCTCTTGGAGCAATGAGCTAGGTTTTACAGGAAGTCGGCCATTTTGAATTTACTTAAAAGGGGGCGGGTCACCACAATGGACTTTGTGTAGAAATTATTATTGGGGCCCGAGCAGCGACCGCGGCGAGGTCCCTATTGTTTTTGTAGAAAATATTATTACTTTTATTATTATTATTATTATTATTATTATTAGGGCCTGAGCAGCGACCGCTGCGAAGTCCCTATTGTTTTTGTAGGAATTATTATTATTATTATTTTTCCGATTGTTCGATCGCATTTTTGACCCCCGAAACATGCACAAAAACTCACCAAACTTGGCAGTCTCATCGGGCATGGCGAAAAATTTGATATTTTTTAACGTCTAATATGAACAGGAAGTGAGTTATGAATTTTTGAAAGTCCGACTTTTGCCCTTTTTTGCATGTTTACAGGGGTCATTCTTTTGCACCCTGATCCTAAAGGCTTCATCTGATTGCCTTAAAGTTCTGTCTGGAGCATCTTAAGACCTGGGACAAACACTGGGGCTAAAATTTTTTGTTTCCGAAATACTATATGACGGGGGCGGGGCTTCAAAGTTTTCACTTAAGATTTCCTTCGCCGCAATGGACAAAATGCTTAATAACTCTCCTGCACGTGCTGCTAAAAATCCAAAACTTCACATGTACATAAAGAGTCGGTACCTGAAGACATCTATATGTTTATATTCAGTTATACACCTTGCGCCAATCAATATAAATCTTTACATTTTGACGTACTGCACGGTGCCCTTTTAACGAATCCGATTGAAAATTGGCTAGAAAAGACTCAAGACATTGATCTTACTCTATCCCTATTTTTATGACTTTCCTTCAAAGGGCGTGGCTATTACGGTGCCGCAGAGTCTGATTATTCTCCGTGGCAACAAAAGTTCCTGCAAAATGATTCAGATGATCCATCTTCTGGAAATCTTTCACATTTGAGGATATTCAGGCCCTGAAGACGGCTGCCAACTTAATTTTGATCGCAGTGGTAGCGCCACCAACTGGTTAAAACAAATACAAATTATTTTCGTTGATGTTTTTCTCCGGGCAGGTTAACAAAATCTACCTTATATTTGCTCGGATGAGTGTTTAGACCTTGAGGATGTCACAATACGAAAGTCTTTCGCCTTCTTCAGAGTGTCACATGATGGTGTCTTGTGACCCGTCTTTATCCGCTGATGTTCCATGAGGGCGTGACTTACCTGTCACGAGAATGAAGGCAAGTCACGCCCCCCGCTGTCCGTTCACTCCGCCAAGATGCTGGTCCAGGTGGTAGAGAGGATGAAGGCTCCCTTGTCTCTGTTCATGGTTTTTATGCCTCGCTTGCAGATCTCAATGGCCTCTCTGATCCAGCGCTGTTGTTTGTTCTCTTCTGTGCGGATGACCCTGCCCTTCTCCCGGTCCATGATGTGGTTTTCCCTTTTGCAGTGGTCAGTGATTGCTGATTTGTAATGTTCATGTTGTGCTTGTTCTTTTACTGCTCTGATTTTTTCATTTTTTTGACAGGTAAGTCACACCCTCATGGAACATCAGCTGATAAAGACGGGTCTCAAGACACCATCATGCGACACTCTGAAGAAGGCAAAAGACTCGCCGAAACATGTCAGGTAAAAAATTAACCTCAAACATAATTGTCTGCTTTTAATGAATCAGTCAAATATCAATAATAAGAAGACAAAATGAACCTAATACAAATAAATGAATGCTTAATAACTCCCCTGCACATGCTCCTAAAAATCCAAACCTTCACCTGTAAATAAAACGTCCCGACCTGAAGACATCTTAATGTTATTATTTTGTTATACACACAGCGCCGCCAAGTGGAATCAAAAATTTGTTTTTATTTTAATTTTCACGTACTGCACGGTGCCCTTTTGACGAATCCGACTGAAAATTTGTCAGAAATGACTCAAGACAATGATCTTACTCTCTGCTGAATTTTGTGACGTTTTGGCAAAAGGCGTGGCTATTACGGTGCTGAAAAGTCCGATTGTACTCTGTGGCAACAAAAGCTCCGGCAACATGACTCAGATGATCCTATCTTCTCGAAGTTGTACACATTTGAGGATAATTCAGCCCTGAAGACATCTACCGACTTATTTTTCATCGTAGTAGTAGCGCCACCAACTGGTAAAAGCTAATACAAGTTATTTTCTTGGATGTTTTTCTCCGTGCAACTCAACAAGGTCGCCCTCATATATGCTCGGATGACTGTTTCGGCCATGAGGATGTCACAATACGAAATTTGTCCTTTTTCGTGAAAAGTTGTGGGAGTGGCATTGCACTGTTCGGCAATAAAACAACGCTGATTATGAGGTTCTAAATATGAACGACAACTCGTGAAACTTTACACACACATCAGGCCGAGCAAATTTATCAATATTTTATACGTTAGTTGGGCAGCTTTTTTTAAATGGCTCGCCATGGCCCTCGAGAAATGTTAAAAAAAGCAGCCCTGATTGAGTGTTTCACCTCGCTTTTTGTAAATTTTATGGAGTACAGTGAACCCTCGGTTATCGCGGTTAATGGGGACCGAGACCACCCGCGAAAACTGAAAATCCGCGAAGTAGCGGCGCACCTTCAAAAATGCTTAAAAAAAATATACAATATATATAATAAATATATATATATATATATATATATATATATATATATATATATATATATACGGGGAGAGAGAGAGTGAAATTCATTTTATAACAAAACAACCAAATTATTATTAAAACGTATTATTTTTTTATTCCCCAGCCATTCTTTTTGTATTTATTTAATTACTCCGACTTTTACCTGCTGGTACGCCGTCCGGTGTGCCCTGTGAAATGAAAGGTGGCATTCTTTATTTATTTATTCATTTATTCATTCATAACTGACAGCCTCGCGCTCCGCTCGTGCCCGGGCAGAAGAGGTGCTCCAATTTGGCTTAACTGTGACACACGCCCGTCCTCCTCCCCCGGAGCTTCCATTCGGTTAAACTTAGGGGCCGCTTGGCACCGCCCGTGCCCGGGGAAGGTGCTCCTCTTCGGCTTACTGTGACGCGAGCATGCCCTCCTCCTCCGGAGCTTCCATTCGGTTAAACTTAGGGGCCGCTTGGAACCGCCCGTGCCCGGGGAAGGTGCTCCTCTTCGGCTTACTGTGACGCGAGCATGCCCTCCTCCTCCGGAGCTTCCATTCGGTTAAACTTAGGGGCCGCTTTGCACCGCCCGTGCCCGGGGAAGGTGCTCCTCTACGGCTTAACTGCCACGCACGCTGGCCGGAGCTCTGGTACGGTCCGAACCGCGCGAAACGTCGCCACCGATCGTGTCCGGGGGAACGTGCTCTTCTTCGTCCACTCTCCTCTTCGCCCACGCTCTTCTTCGGCGCACGCCGGCCGTCTAACCGCTCCAGCGCCCCGTCGTGCCGCTCGGCGAAACTACAATGCCCCCGAATATTTTTTAGACCCGCGAAGCACTGAACCCGCGAAAGGTGAACCGCGAAGTAGCGAGGGTTCACTGTATGTATAAGACCAAGACCTACAAAAAAGTCTCTTGGAGCAATGAGCTAGGTTTTACAGGAAGTCGGCCATTTTGAATTTACTTAAAAGGGGGCGGGTCACCACAATGGACTTTGTGTAGAAATTATTATTGGGGCCCGAGCAGCGACCGCGGCGAGGTCCCAATTGTTTTTGTAGAAAATATTATTACTTTTATTATTATTATTATTATTATTATTAGGGCCTGAGCAGCGACCGCTGCGAAGTCCCTATTGTTTTTGTAGAAATTATTATTATTATTATTTTTCCGATTGTTCGATCGCATTTTTGACCCCCGAAACATGCACAAAAACTCACCAAACTTGGCAGTCTCATCGGGCATGGCGAAAAATTTGACATTTTAACGTCTAATATGAACAGGAAGTGAGTTATGAATTTTTGAAAGTCCGACTTTTGCCCTTTTTTGCATGTTTACAGGGGTCATTCTTTTGCACCCTGATCCTAAAGGCTTCATCTGATTGCCTTAAAATTCTGTCTGTAGCATCTGAAGACCTGGCACAAACACTGGGGCTAAAATTTTTTGTTTCCGAAATACTATATGACGGGGGCGGGGCATCAAAGTTTTCACTTAAGATTTCCTTCGCCGCAATGGACAAAATGCTTAATAACTCTCCTGCACATGCTGCTAAAAATCCAAAACTTCACATGTACATAAAGAGTCTGTACCTGAAGACATCTATATGTTTATATTCAGTTATACACCTTGCGCCAATCAATATCATTTTTTACATTTTGACGTACTGCACGGTGCCCTTTTAACGGATCTGATTGAAAATTGGCTAGAAAAGACTCAAGACATTGATCTTACTCTATCCCTATTTTTGTGACTTTCCTTCGAAGGGCGTGGCTATTACGGTGCCGCAGAGTCTGATTATTCTCTGTGGCAACAAAAGTTCCTGCAAAATGATTCAGATGATCCATCTTCTCGAAATTTTTCACATTTGAGGATATTCAGGCCCTGAAGACGGCTGCCAACTTATTTTTTATCGCAGTGGTAGCGCCACCAACTGGTTAAAACAAATACAAATTATTTTCGTTGATGTTTTTCTCCGGGCAGGTTAACAAAATCTACCTTATATTTGCTCGGATGAGTGTTTAGGCCTTGAGCATGTCACAATACAAAAGTCTTTCGCCTTCTTCAGAGTGTCACATGATGGTGTCTTGTGACCCGTCTTTATCAGCTGATGTTCCATGAGGGCGTGACTTACCTGTCACAAGAATGAAGGCAAGTCACGCCCCCCGCTGTCCGTTCACTCTGCCAAGATGCTGGTCCAGGTGGTAGAGAGGATGAAGGCTCCCTTGTCTCTGTTCATGGTTTTTATGCCTCGCTTGCAGATCTCAATGGCCTCTCTGATCCAGCGCTGTTGTTTGTTCTCTTCTGTGCGGATGACCCTGCCCTTCTCCCGGTATGATGTGGTTTTCCCTTTTGCAGTGGTCAGTGATTGCTGATTTGTAATGTTCATGTTGTGCTTGTTCTTTTACTGCTCTGATTTTTTAATTTTTTTGACAGGTAAGTCACACCCTCATGGAACATCAGCTCAAGACACCATCATGCGACACTCTGAAGAAGGCGAAAGACTCGCCGAAACATGTCAGGTAAAAAATTATCCTAAAACATAATTGTCTGCTTTTAATGAATCAGTCAAATATCAATAATAAGAAGACAAAATGAACCTAATACAAATAAATGAATGCTTAATAACTCCCCTGCACATGCTCCTAAAAATCCAAACCTTCACCTGTAAATAAAACGTCCTGACCTGAAGACATCTTAATGTTATTATTTTGTTATACACACAGTGCCGCCAAGTGGAATCAAAAATTTTTTTTTATTTTAATTTTCACGTACTGCACGGTGCCCTTTTGACGAATCCGACTGAAAATTAGTCAGAAAAGACTCTAGACAATTATCTTACTCTCTGCCGAATTTTGTGACGTTTTGGCAAAAGGCATGGCTATTACGGTGCTGAAAAGTCCGATTGTACTCTGTGGCAACAAAAGCTCCAGCAACATGACTCAGATGATCCTATCTTCTCGAAGTTGCACACATTTGAGGATACTTAAGCCCTGAAGACATCTACCAACTTATTTTTCATCGTAGTAGTAGCGCCACCAACTGCTTATAGCTAATACAAGTTATTTTCTTGGATGTTTTTCTCCGTGCAACTCAACAAGGTCGCCCTCATATATGCTCGGATGACTGTTTCGGGCCATGAGGATGTCATAATACGAAATTTGTCCTTTTTCATGAAAAGTTGTGGGAGTGCCATTGCACTGTTCGGCAATAAAACAACGCTGATTATGAGGTTCTAAATATGAACAACAACTCGTGAAACTTTACACACACATCAGGCCGAGCAAATTTATCAATATTTTATACGTTAGTTGTGCAGCTTTTTTGAAATGGCTCACCATGGCCCTCGAGAAATGTTAAAAAAAGCAGCCCTGGTTGAGTGTTTCACCTCGCTTTTTGTAAATTTTATGGAGTACAGTGAACCCTCGGTTATCGCGGTTAATGGGGACCGAGACCACCCGCGAAAACTGAAAATCCGCGAAGTAGCGGCGCACCTTCAAAAATGCTTAAAAAAAATATACAATATATATAATAAATATATATATATATATATATATATATATATACGGGGGGAGAGAGAGAGAGAGAGAGTGAAATTCATGTTATAACAAAAAAAACAAATTATTATTAAAACTTATTATTTTTTTATTCCCCAACCATTCTTTTTGTATTTATTTAATTACTCCGACTTTTACCTGCTGGTACGCCGTCCGGTGTGCCCTGTGAAATGAAAGGTGGCATTCTTTATTTATTTATTCATTTATTCATTCATAACTGACAGCCTCGCGCTCCGCTCGTGCCCGGCAGAAGAGGTGCTCCAATTCGGCTTAACTGTGACACACGCCCGCCCTCCTCCCCCGGAGCTTCCATTCGGTTAAACTTAGGGGCCGCTTGGCACCGCCCGTGCCCGGGGAAGGTGCTCCTCTTCGGCTTACTGTGACGCAAGCATGCCCTCCTCCTCCGGAGCTTCCATTCGGTTAAACTTAGGGGCCGCTTGGAACCGCCCGTGCCCGGGGAAGGTGCTCCTCTTCGGCTTACTGTGACGCGAGCATGTCCTCCTCCTCCGGAGCTTCCATTCGGTTAAACTCAGGGGCCGCTTGGAACCGCCCGTGCCCGGGGAAGGTGCTCCTCTACGGCTTAACTGCCACGCACGCCGGCCGGAGCTCTGGTACGGTCCGAACCGCGCGAAACGTCGCCACCGATCGTGTCCGGGGGAACGTGCTCTTCTTCGTCCACTCTCCTCTTCGCCCACGCTCTTCTTCGGCGCACGCCGGCCGTCTAACCGCTCCAGCGCCCCGTCGTGCCGCTCGGCGAAACTACAATGCCCCCGAATATTTTTTAGACCCGCGAAGCACTGAACCCGCGAAAGGTGAACCTCGAAGTAGCGAGGGTTCACTGTATGTATAAGACCAAGACCCACAAAAAAGTCTCTTGGAGCAATGAGCTAGGTTTTACAGGAAGTCGGCCATTTTGAATTTACTTAAAAGGGGGCGGGTCTCCACAATGGACTTTATGTAGAAATTATTATTGGGGCCCGAGCAGCGACCGCGGCGAGGTCCCTATTGTTTTTGTAGAAAATATTATTACTTTTATTATTATTATTATTATTATTATTATTATTAGGGCCTGAGCAGCGACCGCTAAGAAGTCCCTATTGTTTTTGTAGAAATTATTATTATTATTATTTTTCCGATTGTTCGATCGCATTTTTGACCCCCGAAACATGCACAAAAACTCACCAAACTTGGCAGTCTCATCGGGCATGGCGAAAAATTTGATATTTTTTAACGTCTAATATGAACAGGAAGTGAGTTATGAATTTTTGAAAGTCCGACTTTTGCCCTTTTTTGCATGTTTACAGGGGTCATTCTTTTGCACCCTGATCCTAAAGGCTTCATCTGATTGCCTTAAAGTTCTGTCTGGAGCATCTTAAGACCTGGGACAAACACTGGGGCTAAAATTTTTTGTTTCCGAAATACTATATGACGGGGGCGGGGCTTCAAAGTTTTCACTTAAGATTTCCTTCGCCGCAATGGACAAAATGCTTAATAACTCTCCTGCACGTGATGCTAAAAATCCAAAACTTCACATGTACATAAAGAGTCGGTACCTGAAGACATCTATATGTTTATATTCAGTTATACACCTTGCGCCAATCAATATAAATCTTTACATTTTGACGTACTGCACGGTGCCCTTTTAACGAATCCGACTGAAAATTGGCTAGAAAAGACTCAAGACATTGATCTTACTCTATCCCTATTTTTATGACTTTCCTTCAAAGGGCGTGGCTATTACGGTGCCGCAGAGTCTGATTATTCTCCGTGGCAACAAAAGTTCCTGCAAAATGATTCAGATGATCCATCTTCTGGAAATCTTTCACATTTGAGGATATTCAGGCCCTGAAGACGGCTGCCAACTTATTTTTGATCGCAGTGGTAGCGCCACCAACTGGTTAAAACAAATACAAATTATTTTCGTTGATGTTTTTCTCCGGGCAGGTTAACAAAATCTACCTTATATTTGCTCGGATGAGTGTTTAGGCCTTGAGCATGTCACAATACGAAAGTCTTTCGCCTTCTTCAGAGTGTCACATGATGGTGTCTTGTGACCCGTCTTTATCAGCTGATGTTCCATGAGGGCGTGACTTACCTGTCACAAGAATGAAGGCAAGTCACGCCCCCCGCTGTCCGTTCACTCCGCCAAGATGCTGGTCCAGGTGGTAGAGAGGATGAAGGCTCCCTTGTCTCTGTTCATGGTTTTTATGCCTCGCTTGCAGATCTCAATGGCCTCTCTGATCCAGCGCTGTTGTTTGTTCTCTTCGGTGCGGATGACCCTGCCCTTCTCCCGGTCCATGATGTGGTTTTCCCTTTTGCAGTGGTCAGTGATTGCTGATTTGTAATGTTCATGTTGTGCTTGTTCTTTTACTGCTCTGATTTTTTCATTTTTTTGACAGGTAAGTCACACCCTCATGGAACATCAGCTCAAGACACCATCATGCGACACTCTGAAGAAGGCGAAAGACTCGCCGAAACATGTCAGGTAAAAAATTAACCTAAAACATAATTGTCTGCTTTTAATGAATCAGTCAAATATCAATAATAAGAAGACAAAATGAACCTAATACAAATAAAGGAATGCTTAATAACTCCCCTGCACATGCTCCTAAAAATCCAAACCTTCACCTGTAAATAAAACGTCCCGACCTGAAGACATCTTAATGTTATTATTTTGTTATACACACAGTGCCGCCAAGTGGAATCAAAAATTTGTTTTTATTTTAATTTTCACGTACTGCACGGTGCCCTTTTGACGAATCCGACTGAAAATTAGTCAGAAAAGACTCAAGACAATGATCTTACTCTCTGCCGAATTTTGTGACGTTTTGGCAAAAGGCGTGGCTATTAAGGTGCTGAAAAGTCCGATTGTACTCTGTGGCTACAAAAGCTCCGGCAACATGACTCAGATGATCCTATCTTCTCGAAGTTGTACACATTTGAGGATACTTCAGCCCTGAAGACATCTACCAACTTATTTTACATCGTAGTAGTAGCGCCACCAACTGGTAAAAGCTAATACAAGTTATTTTCTTGGATGTTTTTCTCCGTGCAACTCAACAAGGTCGCCCTCATATATGCTCGGATGACTGTTTCGGCCATGAGGATGTCACAATACGAAATTCGTGATTTTTCGTGAAAAGTTGTGGAGTGGCATTGCACTGTTCGGCAATAAAACAAAGCTGATTATGAGGTTCTAAATATGAACGACAACTCGTAAAACTTTACACACACATCAGGCCGAGCAAATTTATCAATATTTTATACGTTAGTTGTGCAGCTTTTTTGAAATGGCTCGCCATGGCCCTCGAGAAATGTTAAAAAAAAGCAGCTCTGGTTGAGTGTTTCACCTCGCTTTTTGTAAATTTTATGGAGTACAGTGAACCCTCGGTTATCGCGGTTAATGGGGACCGAGACCACCCGCGAAAACTGAAAATCCGCGAAGTAGCGGCGCACCTTCAAAAATGCAAAAAAAAAATATACAATATATATAATAAATATATAAATATATATATATATATATATATATATATATATATATATATATATATATATATATACGGGGGGAGAGAGAGAGAGAGAGTGAAATTCATGTTATAACAAAAAAACCAAATTATTATTAAAACGTATTATTTTTTTATTCCCCAGCCATTCTTTTTGTATTTATTTAATTACTCCGACTTTTACCTGCTGGTACGCCGTCCGGTGTGCCCTGTGAAATGAAAGGTGGCATTCTTTATTTATTTATTCATTTATTCATTCATAACTGACAGCCTCGCGCTCCGCTCGTGCCCGGGCAGAAGAGGTGCTCCATTTTGGTTTAACTGTGACACACGCCCGCCCTCCTCCCCCGGAGCTTCCATTCGGTTAAACTTAGGGGCCGCTTGGCACCGCCCGTGCCCGGGGAAGGTGCTCCTCTTCGGCTTACTGTGACGCGAGCATGCCCTCCTCCTGCGGAGCTTCCATTCGGTTAAACTTAGGGGCCGCTTGGAACCGCCCGTGCCCGGGGAAGGTGCTCCTCTTCGGCTTACTGTGACGCGAGCATGCCCTCCTCCTCCGGAGCTTCCATTCGGTTAAACTTAGGGGCCGCTTGGCACCGCCCGTGCCCGGGGAAGGTGCTCCTCTACGGCTTAACTGCCACGCACGCCGGCCGGAGCTCTGGTACGGTCCGAACCGCGCGAAACGTCGCCACCGATCGTGTCCGGGGGAACGTGCTCTTCTTCGTCCACTCTCCTCTTCGCCCACGCTCTTCTTCGGCGCACGCCGGCCGTCTAACCGCTCCAGCGCCCCGTCGTGCCGCTCGGCGAAACTACAATGCCCCCGAATATTTTTTATACCCGCGAAGCACTGAACCCGCGAAAGGTGAACCGCGAAGTAGCGAGGGTTCACTGTATGTATAAGACCAAGACCTACAAAAAAGTCTCTTGGAGCAATGAGCTAGGTTTTACAGGAAGTCGGCCATTTTGAATTTACTTAAAAGGGGGCGGGTCACCACAATGGACTTTGTGTAGAAATTATTATTGGGGCCCGAGCAGCGACCGCGGCGAGGTCCCTATTGTTTTTGTAGAAAATATTATTACTTTTATTATTATTATTATTATTATTATTAGGGCCTGAGCAGCGACCGCTGCGAAGTCCCTATTGTTTTTGTAGAAATTATTATTATTATTATTTTTCCGATTGTTCGATCGCATTTTTGACCCCCGAAACATGCACAAAAACTCACCAAACTTGGCAGTCTCATCGGGCATGGCGAAAAATTTGATATTTTAACGTCTAATATGAACAGGAAGTGAGTTATGAATTTTTGAAAGTCCGACTTTTGCCCTTTTTTGCATGTTTACAGGGGTCATTCTTTTGCACCCTGATCCTAAAGGCTTCATCTGATTGCCTTAAAATTCTGTCTGTAGCATCTGAAGACCTGGGACAAACACTGGGGCTAAAATTTTTTGTTTCCGAAATACTATATGACGGGGGCGGGGCTTCAAAGTTTTCACTTAAGATTTCCTTCGCCGCAATGGACAAAATGCTTAATAACTCTCCTGCACATGCTGCTAAAAATCCAAAACTTCACATGTACATAAAGAGTCTGTACCTGAAGACATCTATATGTTTATATTCAGTTATACACCTTGCGCCAATCAATATCATTTTTTACATTTTGACGTACTGCACGGTGCCCTTTTAACGAATCTGATTGAAAATTGGCTAGAAAAGACTCAAGACATTGATCTTACTCTATCCCTATTTTTGTGACTTTCCTTCGAAGGGCGTGGCTATTACGGTGCCGCAGAGTCTGATTATTCTCCGTGGCAACAAAAGTTCCTGCAAAATGATTCAGATGATCCATCTTCTCGAAATTTTTCACATTTGAGGATATTCAGGCCCTGAAGACGGCTGCCAACTTATTTTTGATCGCAGTGGTAGCGCCACCAACTGGTTAAAACAAATACAAATTATTTTCGTTGATGTTTTTCTCCGGGCAGGTTAACAAAATCTACCTTATATTTGCTCGGATGAGTGTTTAGGCCTTGAGCATGTCACAATACGAAAGTCTTTCGCCTTCTTCAGAGTGTCACATGATGGTGCCTTGTGACCCGTCTTTATCAGATGATGTTCCATGAGGGCGTGACTTACCTGTCACAAGAATGAAGGCAAGTCACGCCCCCCGCTGTCCGTTCACTCCGCCAAGATGCTGGTCCAGGTGGTAGAGAGGATGAAGGCTCCCTTGTCTCTGTTCATGGTTTTTATGCCTCGCTTGCAGATCTCAATGGCCTCTCTGATCCAGCGCTGTTGTTTGTTCTCTTCTGTGCGGATGACCCTGCCCTTCTCCCGGTCCATGATGTGGTTTTCCCTTTTGCAGTGGTCAGTGATTGCTGATTTGTAATGTTCATGTTGTGCTTGTTCTTTTACTGCTCTGATTTTTTTCATTTTTTTGACAGGTAAGTCACACCCTCATGGAACATCAGCTCAAGACACCATCATGCGACACTCTGAAGAAGGCGAAAGACTCGCCGAAACATGTCAGTGAAAAAATTAACCTAAAACATAATTGTCTGCTTTTAATGAATCAGTCAAATATCAATAATAAGAAGACAAAATGAACCTAATACAAATAAATGAATGCTTAATAACTCCCCTGCACATGCTCCTAAAAATCCAAACCTTCACCTGTAAATAAAACGTCCCGACCTGAAGACATCTTAATGTTATTATTTTGTTATACACACAGTGCCGCCAAGTGGAATCAAAAATTTGTTTTTATTTTAATTTTCACGTACTGCACGGTGCCCTTTTGACGAATCCGACTGAAAATTAGTCAGAAAAGACTCAAGACAATGATCTTACTCTCTGCCGAATTTTGTGACGTTTTGGCAAAAGGCGTGGCTATTACGGTGCTGAAAAGTCCGATTGTACTCTGTGGCAACAAAAGCTCCGGCAACATGACTCAGATGATCCTATCTTCTCGAAGTTGTACACATTTGAGGATACTTCAGCCCTGAAGACATCTACCGACTTATTTTTCATCGTAGTAGTAGCGCCACCAACTGGTAAAAGCTAATACAAGTTATTTTCTTGGATGTTTTTCTCCGTGCAACTCAACAAGGTTGCCCTCATATATGCTCGGATGACTGTTTCGGCCATGAGGATGTCACAATACGAAATTTGTCCTTTTTCGTGAAAAGTTTTGGGAGTGGCATTGCACTGTTCGGCAATAAAACAACGCTGATTATGAGGTTCTAAATATGAACGACAACTCGTGAAACTTAACACACACATCAGGCCGAGCAAATTTATCAATATTTTATACGTTAGTTGTGCAGCTTTTTTTAAATGGCTCGCCATGGCCCTCGAGAAATGTTAAAAAAAAAGCAGCCCTGATTGAGTGTTTCACCTCGCTTTTTGTAAATTTTATGGAGTACAGTGAACCCTCGGTTATCGCGGTTAATGGGGACCGAGACCACCCGCGAAAACTGAAAATCCGCGAAGTAGCGGCGCACCTTCAAAAATGCTTAAAAAAAATATACAATGTATATAATAAATATATATATATATATATATATATACGGGGAGAGAGAGAGTGAAATTCATTTTATAACAAAAAAACCAAATTATTATTAAAACGTATTATTTTTTTATTCCCCAGCCATTCTTTTTGTATTTATTTAATTACTCCGACTTTTACCTGCTGGTACGCCGTCCGGTGTGCCCTGTGAAATGAAAGGTGGCATTCTTTATTTATTTATTCATTTATTCATTCATAACTGACAGCCTCGCGCTCCGCTCGTGCCCGGGCAGAAGAGGTGCTCCAATTCGGCTTAACTGTGACACACGCCCGCCCTCCTCCCCCGGAGCTTCCATTCGGTTAAACTTAGGGGCCGCTTGGCACCGCCGTGCCCGGGGAAGGTGCTACTCTTCGGCTTACTGTGACGCGAGCATGCCCTCCTCCTCCGGAGCTTCCATTCGGTTAAACTTAGGGGCCGCTTGGAACCGCCCGTGCCCGGGGAAGGTGCTCCTCTTCGGCTTACTGTGACGCGAGCATGCCCGCCTCCTCCGGAGCTTCCATTCGGTTAAACTCAGGGGCCGCTTGGAACCGCCCGTGCCCGGGGAAGGTGCTCCTCTTCGGCTTACTGTGACGCGAACATGTCCTCCTCCTCCGGAGCTTCCATTCGGTTAAACTTAGGGGCCGCTTGGCACCGCCCGTGCCCGGGGAAGGTGCTCCTCTATGGCTTAACTGCCACGCACGCCGGCCGGAGCTCTGGTACGGTCCGAACCGCGCGAAACGTCGCCACCGATCGTGTCCGGGGGAACGTGCTCTTCTTCGTCCACTCTCCTCTTCGCCCACGCTCTTCTTCGGCGCACGCCGGCCGTCTAACCGCTCCAGCGCCCCGTCGTGCCGCTCGGCGAAACTACAATGCCCCCGAATATTTTTTAGACCCGCGAAGCACTGAACCCGCGAAAGGTGAACCGCGAAGTAGCGAGGGTTCACTGTATGTATAAGACCAAGACCTACAAAAAAGTCTCTTGGAGCAATGAGCTAGGTTTTACAGGAAGTCGGCCATTTTGAATTTACTTAAAAGGGGGCGGGTCACCACAATGGACTTTGTGTAGAAATTATTATTGGGGCCCGAGCAGCGACCGCGGCGAGGTCCCTATTGTTTTTGTAGAAAATATTATTACTTTTATTATTATTATTATTATTATTAGGGCCTGAGCAGCGACCGCTGCGAAGTCCCTATTGTTTTTGTAGGAATTATTATTATTATTATTTTTCCGATTGTTCGATCGCATTTTTGACCCCCGAAACATGCACAAAAACTCACCAAACTTGGCAGTCTCATCGGGCATGGCGAAAAATTTGATATTTTTTAACGTCTAATATGAACAGGAAGTGAGTTATGAATTTTTGAAAGTCCGACTTTTGCCCTTTTTTGCATGTTTACAGGGGTCATTCTTTTGCACCCTGATCCTAAAGGCTTCATCTGATTGCCTTAAAGTTCTGTCTGGAGCATCTTAAGACCTGGGACAAACACTGGGGCTAAAATTTTTTGTTTCCGAAATACTATATGACGGGGGCGGGGCTTCAAAGTTTTCACTTAAGATTTCCTTCGCCGCAATGGACAAAATGCTTAATAACTCTCCTGCACGTGCTGCTAAAAATCCAAAACTTCACATGTACATAAAGAGTCGGTACCTGAAGACATCTATATGTTTATATTCAGTTATACACCTTGCGCCAATCAATATAAATCTTTACATTTTGACGTACTGCACGGTGCCCTCTTAACGAATCCGATTGAAAATTGGCTAGAAAAGACTCAAGACATTGATCTTACTCTATCCCTATTTTTATGACTTTCCTTCAAAGGGCGTGGCTATTACGGTGCCGCAGAGTCTGATTATTCTCCGTGGCAACAAAAGTTCCTGCAAAATGATTCAGATGATCCATCTTCTGGAAATCTTTCACATTTGAGGATATTCAGGCCCTGAAGACGGCTGCCAACTTAATTTTGATCGCAGTGGTAGCGCCACCAACTGGTTAAAACAAATACAAATTATTTTCGTTGATGTTTTTCTCCGGGCAGGTTAACAAAATCTACCTTATATTTGCTCGGATGAGTGTTTAGACCTTGAGGATGTCACAATACGAAAGTCTTTCGCCTTCTTCAGAGTGTCACATGATGGTGTCTTGTGACCCGTCTTTATCAGCTGATGTTCCATGAGGGCGTGACTTACCTGTCACGAGAATGAAGGCAAGTCACGCCCCCCGCTGTCCGTTCACTCCGCCAAGATGCTGGTCCAGGTGGTAGAGAGGATGAAGGCTCCCTTGTCTCTGTTCATGGTTTTTATGCCTCGCTTGCAGATCTCAATGGCCTCTCTGATCCAGCGCTGTTGTTTGTTCTCTTCTGTGCGGATGACCCTGCCCTTCTCCCGGTCCATGATGTGGTTTTCCCTTTTGCAGTGGTCAGTGATTGCTGATTTGTAATGTTCATGTTGTGCTTGTTCTTTTACTGCTCTGATTTTTTTCATTTTTTTGACAGGTAAGTCACACCCTCATGGAACATCAGCTCAAGACACCATCATGCAACACTCTGAAGAAGGCGAAAGACTCGCCGAAACATGTCAGGTAAAAAATTAACCTAAAACATAATTGTCTGCTTTTAATGAATCAGTCAAATATCAATAATAAGAAGACAAAATGAACCTAATACAAATAAATGAATGCTTAATAACTCCCCTGCACATGCTCCTAAAAATCCAAACATTCACCTGTAAATAAAACGTCCCGACCTGAAGACATCGTAATGTTATTATTTTGTTATACACACAGCGCCGCCAAGTGGAATCAAAAATTTGTTTTTATTTTAATTTTCACGTACTGCACGGTGCCCTTTTGACGAATCCGACTGAAAATTAGTCAGAAAAGACTCAAGACAATGATCTTACTCTCTGCCGAATTTTGTGACGTTTTGGCAAAAGGCGTGGCTATTAAGGTGCTGAAAAGTCCGATTGTACTCTGTGGCAACAAAAGCTCCGGCAACATGACTCAGATGATCCTATCTTCTCGAATTGTACACATTTGAGGATACTTCAGCCCTGAAGACATCTACCAACTTATTTTACATCGTAGTAGTAGCGCCACCAACTGGTAAAAGCTAATACAAGTTATTTTCTTGGATGTTTTTCTCCGTGCAACTCAACAAGGTCGCCCTCATATATGCTCGGATGACTGTTTCGGCCATGAGGATGTCACAATACGAAATTCGTCCTTTTTCGTGAAAAGTTGTGGGAGTGGCATTGCACTGTTCGGCAATAAAACAAAGCTGATTATTAGGTTCTAAATATGAACGACAACTCGTAAAACTTTACACACACATCAGGCCGAGCAAATTTATCAATATTTTATACGTTAGTTGTGCAGCTTTTTTGAAATGGCTCGCCATGGCCCTCGAGAAATGTTAAAAAAAGCAGCTCTGGTTGAGTGTTTCACCTCGCTTTTTGTAAATTTTATGGAGTACAGTGAACCCTCGGTTATCGCGGTTAATGGGGACCGAGACCACCCGCGAAAACTGAAAATCCGCGAAGTAGCGGCGCACCTTCAAAAATGCTTAAAAAAAATATACAATATATATAATAAATATATATATATATATATATACGGGGAGAGAGAGAGTGAAATTCATGTTATAACAAAAAAACCAAATTATTATTAAAACGTATTATTTTTTTATTCCCCAGCCATTCTTTTTGTATTTATTTAATTACTCCGACTTTTACCTGCTGGTACGCCGTCCGGTGTGCCCTGTGAAATGAAAGGTGGCATTCTTTATTTATTTATTCATTTATTCATTCATAACTGACAGCCTCGCGCTCCGCTCGTGCCCGGGCAGAAGAGGTGCTCCAATTTGGCTTAACTGTGACACACGCCCGCCCTCCTCCCCCGGAGCTTCCATTCGGTTAAACTTAGGGGCCGCTTGGCACCGCCCGTGCCCGGGGAAGGTGCTCCTCTTCGGCTTACTGTGACGTGAGCATGCCCTCCTCCTCCGGAGCTTCCATTCGGTTAAACTTAGGGGCCGCTTGGAACCGCCCGTGCCCGGGGAAGGTGCTCCTCTACGGCTTAACTGCCACGCACGCCGGCCGGAGCTCTGGTACGGTCCGAACCGCGCGAAACGTCGCCACCGATCGTGTCCGGGGGAACGTGCTCTTCTTCGTCCACTCTCCTCTTCGCCCACGCTCTTCTTCGGCGCACGCCGGCCGTCTAATCTCTCCAGCGACCCGTCGTGCCGCTCGGCGAAACTACAATGCCCCAGAATATTTTTTAGACCCGCGAAGCACTGAACCCGCGAAAGGTGAACCGCGAAGTAGCGAGGGTTCACTGTATGTATAAGACCAAGACCTACAAAAAAGTCTCTTGGAGCAATGAGCTAGGTTTTACAGGAAGTCGGCCATTTTGAATTTACTTAAAAGGGGGCGGGTCACCACAATGGACTTTGTGTAGAAATTATTATTGGGGCCCGAGCAGCGACCGCGGCGAGGTCCCTATTGTTTTTGTAGAAAACATTATTACTTTTATTATTATTATTATTATTATTATTAGGGCCTGAGCAGCGACCGCTGCGAAGTCCCTATTGTTTTTGTAGAAATTATTATTATTATTATTTTTCCGATTGTTCGATCGCATTTTTGACCCCCGAAACATGCACAAAAACTCACCAAACTTGGCAGTCTCATCGGGCATGGCGAAAAATTTGATATTTTAACGTCTAATATGAACAGGAAGTGAGTTATGAATTTTTGAAAGTCCGACTTTTGCCCTTTTTTGCATGTTTACAGGGGTCATTCTTTTGCACCCTGATCCTAAAGGCTTCATCTGATTGCCTTAAAATTCTGTCTGTAGCATCTGAAGACCTGGGACAAACACTGGGGCTAAAATTTTTTGTTTCCGGAATACTATATGACGGGGGCGGGGCTTCAAAGTTTTCACTTAAGATTTCCTTCGCCGCAATGGACAAAATGCTTAATAACTCTCCTGCACATGCTGCTAAATATCCAAAACTTCACATGTACATAAAGAGTCTGTACCTGAAGATATCTATAAGTTTATATTCAGTTATACACCTTGCGCCAATCAATATCATTTTTTACATTTTGACGTACTGCACGGTGCCCTTTTAACGAATCCGATTGAAAATTGGCTCGAAAAGACTCAAGACATTGATCTTACTCTATCCCTATTTTTATGACTTTCCTTCAAAGGGCGTGGCTATTACGGTGCCGCAGAGTCTGATTATTCTCCGTGGCAAAAAAAGTTCCTGCAAAATGATTCAGATGATCCATCTTCTGGAAATCTTTCACATTTGAGGATATTCAGGCCCTGAAGACGGCTGCCAACTTATTTTTGATCGCAGTGGTAGCGCCACCAACTGGTTAAAACAAATACAAATTATTTTCGTTGATGTTTTTCTCCGGGCAGGTGAACAAAATCTACCTTATATTTGCTCGGATGAGTGTTTAGGCCTTGAGCATGTCACAATACGAAAGTCTTTCGCCTTCTTCAGAGTGTCACATGATGGTGTCTTGTGACCCGTCTTTATCAGCTGATGTTCCATGAGGGCGTGACTTACCTGTCACAAGAATGAAGGCAAGTCACGCCCCCCGCTGTCCGTTCACTCCGCCAAAATGCTGCTCCAGGTGGTAGAGAGGATGAAGGCTCCCTTGTCTCTGTTCATGGTTTTTATGCCTCGCTTGCAGATCTCAATGGCCTCTCTGATCCAGCGCTGTTGTTTGTTCTCTTCGGTGCGGATGACCCTGCCCTTCTCCCGGTCCATGATGTGGTTTTCGCTTTTGCAGTGGTCAGTGATTGCTGATTTGTAATGTTCATGTTGTGCTTGTTCTTTTACTGCTCTGATTTTTCATTTTTTTGACAGGTAAGTCACACCCTCATGGAACATCAGCTGATAAAGACGGGTCTCAAGACACCATCATGCGACACTCTGAAGAAGGCGAAAGACTCGCCGAAACATGTCAGGTAAAAAATTAACCTAAAACATAATTGTCTGCTTTTAATGAATCAGTCAAATATCAATAATAAGAAGACAAAATGAACCTAATACAAATAAATGAATGCTTAATAACTCCCCTGCACATGCTCCTAAAAATCCAAACCTTCACCTGTAAATAAAACGTCCCGACCTGAAGACATCTTAATGTTATTATTTTGTTATACACACAGCGCCGCCAAGTGGAATCAAAAATGTGTTTTTATTTTAATTTTCACGTACTGCACGGTGCCCTTTTGACGAATCCGACTGAAAATTAGTCAGAAAAGACTCAAGACAATGATCTTACTCTCTGCCGAATTTTGTGACGTTTTGGCAAAAGGCGTGGCTATTAAGGTGCTGAAAAGTCCGATTGTACTCTGTGGCAACAAAAGCTCCGGCAACATGACTCAGATGATCCTATCTTCTCGAAGTTGTACACATTTGAGGATACTTCAGCCCTGAAGACATCTACCAACTTATTTTACATCGTAGTAGTAGCGCCACCAACTGGTAAAAGCTAATACAAGTTATTTTCTTGGATGTTTTTCTCCGTGCAACTCAACAAGGTCGCCCTCATATATGCTCGGATGACTGTTTCGGCCATGAGGATGTCACAATACGAAATTCGTGATTTTTCGTGAAAAGTTGTGGGAGTGGCATTGCACTGTTCGGCAATAAAACAAAGCTGATTATGAGGTTCTAAATATGAACGACAACTCGTAAAACTTTACACACACATCAGGCCGAGCAAATTTATCAATATTTTATACGTTAGTTGTGCAGCTTTTTTTAAATGGCTCGCCATGGCCCTCGAGAAATGTTAAAAAAAAAGCAGCTCTGGTTGAGTGTTTCACCTCGCTTTTTGTAAATTTTATGGAGTACAGTGAACCCTCGGTTATCGCGGTTAATGGGGACCGAGACCACCCGCGAAAACTGAAAATCCGCGAAGTAGCGGCGCACCTTCAAAAATGCTTAAAAAAAAATACAATATATATAATAAATATATAAATATATATATATATATATATATATATATATATATATATATATATATATATATATATATATATATATATATACGGGGGGAGAGAGAGAGAGAGAGTGAAATTCATGTTATAACAAAAAAACCAAATTATTATTAAAACGTATTATTTTTTTATTCCCCAGCCATTCTTTTTGTATTTATTTAATTACTCCGACTTTTACCTGCTGGTACGCCGTCCGGTGTGCCCTGTGAAATGAAAGGTGGCATTCTTTATTTATTTATTCATTTATTCATTCATAACTGACAGCCTCGCGCTCCGCTCGTGCCCGGGCAGAAGAGGTGCTCCAATTTGGCTTAACTGTGACACACGCCCGCCCTCCTCCCCCGGAGCTTCCATTCGGTTAAACTTAGGGGCCGCTTGGCACCGCCCGTGCCCGGGGAAGGTGCTCCTCTTCGGCTTACTGTGACGTGAGCATGCCCTCCTCCTCCGGAGCTTCCATTCGGTTAAACTTAGGGGCCGCTTGGAACCGCCCGTGCCCGGGGAAGGTGCTCCTCTACGGCTTAACTGCCACGCACGCCGGCCGGAGCTCTGGTACGGTCCGAACCGCGCGAAACGTCGCCACCGATCGTGTCCGGGGGAACGTGCTCTTCTTCGTCCACTCTCCTCTTCGCCCACGCTCTTCTTCGGCGCACGCCGGCCGTCTAATCTCTCCAGCGACCCGTCGTGCCGCTCGGCGAAACTACAATGCCCCAGAATATTTTTTAGACCCGCGAAGCACTGAACCCGCGAAAGGTGAACCGCGAAGTAGCGAGGGTTCACTGTATGTATAAGACCAAGACCTACAAAAAAGTCTCTTGGAGCAATGAGCTAGGTTTTACAGGAAGTCGGCCATTTTGAATTTACTTAAAAGGGGGCGGGTCACCACAATGGACTTTGTGTAGAAATTATTATTGGGGCCCGAGCAGCGACCGCGGCGAGGTCCCTATTGTTTTTGTAGAAAACATTATTACTTTTATTATTATTATTATTATTATTATTAGGGCCTGAGCAGCGACCGCTGCGAAGTCCCTATTGTTTTTGTAGAAATTATTATTATTATTATTTTTCCGATTGTTCGATCGCATTTTTGACCCCCGAAACATGCACAAAAACTCACCAAACTTGGCAGTCTCATCGGGCATGGCGAAAAATTTGATATTTTAACGTCTAATATGAACAGGAAGTGAGTTATGAATTTTTGAAAGTCCGACTTTTGCCCTTTTTTGCATGTTTACAGGGGTCATTCTTTTGCACCCTGATCCTAAAGGCTTCATCTGATTGCCTTAAAATTCTGTCTGTAGCATCTGAAGACCTGGGACAAACACTGGGGCTAAAATTTTTTGTTTCCGGAATACTATATGACGGGGGCGGGGCTTCAAAGTTTTCACTTAAGATTTCCTTCGCCGCAATGGACAAAATGCTTAATAACTCTCCTGCACATGCTGCTAAATATCCAAAACTTCACATGTACATAAAGAGTCTGTACCTGAAGATATCTATAAGTTTATATTCAGTTATACACCTTGCGCCAATCAATATCATTTTTTACATTTTGACGTACTGCACGGTGCCCTTTTAACGAATCCGATTGAAAATTGGCTCGAAAAGACTCAAGACATTGATCTTACTCTATCCCTATTTTTATGACTTTCCTTCAAAGGGCGTGGCTATTACGGTGCCGCAGAGTCTGATTATTCTCCGTGGCAAAAAAAGTTCCTGCAAAATGATTCAGATGATCCATCTTCTGGAAATCTTTCACATTTGAGGATATTCAGGCCCTGAAGACGGCTGCCAACTTATTTTTGATCGCAGTGGTAGCGCCACCAACTGGTTAAAACAAATACAAATTATTTTCGTTGATGTTTTTCTCCGGGCAGGTGAACAAAATCTACCTTATATTTGCTCGGATGAGTGTTTAGGCCTTGAGCATGTCACAATACGAAAGTCTTTCGCCTTCTTCAGAGTGTCACATGATGGTGTCTTGTGACCCGTCTTTATCAGCTGATGTTCCATGAGGGCGTGACTTACCTGTCACAAGAATGAAGGCAAGTCACGCCCCCCGCTGTCCGTTCACTCCGCCAAAATGCTGCTCCAGGTGGTAGAGAGGATGAAGGCTCCCTTGTCTCTGTTCATGGTTTTTATGCCTCGCTTGCAGATCTCAATGGCCTCTCTGATCCAGCGCTGTTGTTTGTTCTCTTCGGTGCGGATGACCCTGCCCTTCTCCCGGTCCATGATGTGGTTTTCGCTTTTGCAGTGGTCAGTGATTGCTGATTTGTAATGTTCATGTTGTGCTTGTTCTTTTACTGCTCTGATTTTTCATTTTTTTGACAGGTAAGTCACACCCTCATGGAACATCAGCTGATAAAGACGGGTCTCAAGACACCATCATGCGACACTCTGAAGAAGGCGAAAGACTCGCCGAAACATGTCAGGTAAAAAATTAACCTAAAACATAATTGTCTGCTTTTAATGAATCAGTCAAATATCAATAATAAGAAGACAAAATGAACCTAATACAAATAAATGAATGCTTAATAACTCCCCTGCACATGCTCCTAAAAATCCAAACCTTCACCTGTAAATAAAACGTCCCGACCTGAAGACATCTTAATGTTATTATTTTGTTATACACACAGCGCCGCCAAGTGGAATCAAAAATGTGTTTTTATTTTAATTTTCACGTACTGCACGGTGCCCTTTTGACGAATCCGACTGAAAATTAGTCAGAAAAGACTCAAGACAATGATCTTACTCTCTGCCGAATTTTGTGACGTTTTGGCAAAAGGCGTGGCTATTAAGGTGCTGAAAAGTCCGATTGTACTCTGTGGCAACAAAAGCTCCGGCAACATGACTCAGATGATCCTATCTTCTCGAAGTTGTACACATTTGAGGATACTTCAGCCCTGAAGACATCTACCAACTTATTTTACATCGTAGTAGTAGCGCCACCAACTGGTAAAAGCTAATACAAGTTATTTTCTTGGATGTTTTTCTCCGTGCAACTCAACAAGGTCGCCCTCATATATGCTCGGATGACTGTTTCGGCCATGAGGATGTCACAATACGAAATTCGTGATTTTTCGTGAAAAGTTGTGGGAGTGGCATTGCACTGTTCGGCAATAAAACAAAGCTGATTATGAGGTTCTAAATATGAACGACAACTCGTAAAACTTTACACACACATCAGGCCGAGCAAATTTATCAATATTTTATACGTTAGTTGTGCAGCTTTTTTTAAATGGCTCGCCATGGCCCTCGAGAAATGTTAAAAAAAAAGCAGCTCTGGTTGAGTGTTTCACCTCGCTTTTTGTAAATTTTATGGAGTACAGTGAACCCTCGGTTATCGCGGTTAATGGGGACCGAGACCACCCGCGAAAACTGAAAATCCGCGAAGTAGCGGCGCACCTTCAAAAATGCTTAAAAAAAAATACAATATATATAATAAATATATAAATATATATATATATATATATATATATATATATATATATATATATATATATATATATATATATATATATATATATATATATATATATATATATACGGGGGGAGAGAGAGAGAGAGAGTGAAATTCATGTTATAACAAAAAAACCAAATTATTATTAAAACGTATTATTTTTTTATTCCCCAGCCATTCTTTTTGTATTTATTTAATTACTCCGACTTTTACCTGCTGGTACGCCGTCCGGTGTGCCCTGTGAAATGAAAGGTGGCATTCTTTATTTATTTATTCATTTATTCATTCATAACTGACAGCCTCGCGCTCCGCTCGTGCCCGGGCAGAAGAGGTGCTCCAATTCGGCTTAACTGTGACACACGCCCGCCCTCCTCCCCCGGAGCTTCCATTCGGTTAAACTTAGGGGCCGCTTGGCACCGCCGTGCCCGGGGAAGGTGCTCCTCTTCGGCTTACTGTGACGCGAGCATGCCCTCCTCCTCCGGAGCTTCCATTCGGTTAAACTTAGGGGCCGCTTGGAACCGCCCGTGCCCGGGGAAGGGGCTTCTCTTCGGCTTACTGTGACGCGAGCATGCCCTCCTCCTCCGGAGCTTCCATTCGGTTAAACTTAGGGGCCGCTTGGAACCGCCCGTGCCCGGGGAAGGTGCTCCTCTTCGGCTTACTGTGACGCGAACATGCCCTCCTCCTCCGGAGCTTCCATTCGGTTAAACTTAGGGGCCGCTTGGCACCGCCCGTGCCCGGGGAAGGTGCTCCTCTACGGCTTAACTGCCACGCACGCCGGCCGGAGCTCTGGTACGGTCCGAACCGCGCGAAACGTCGCCACCGATCGTGTCCGGGGGAACGTGCTCTTCTTCGTCCACTCTCCTCTTCGCCCACGCTCTTCTTCGGCGCACGCCGGCCGTCTAACCGCTCCAGCGCCCCGTCGTGCCGCTTGGCGAAACTACAATGCCCCCGAATATTTTTTAGACCCGCGAAGCACTGAACCCGCGAAAGGTGAACCGCGAAGTAGCGAGGGTTCACTGTATGTATAAGACCAAGACCTACAAAAAAGTCTCTTGGAGCAATGAGCTAGGTTTTACAGGAAGTCGGCCATTTTGAATTTACTTAAAAGGGGGCGGGTCACCACAATGGACTTTGTGTAGAAATTATTATTGGGGCCCGAGCAGCGACCACGGCGTTGAGTCTTTTTCTCAGTTTCCGACTTGGGGTGAACACATTCGGCTTATCATAGTTGCAGTTGACCATCTTGAACTCTGAAGTCTTTCAACTCGGCCTTCCGAATCAGGGTTTTAGAGGTGGGGCTATTTAGTGATACAGTAGGATGGTTTGATCTCTGTAGCTCCAGAATCAGGAATGTACTGGGACTGGGGTTCCTACTTGGGTTTAGGGTACCTAATTTTATATTTCAAAAAAATTAAATAATTATTTATAATTTTGAAGATAATACATTAAAATTTCATCATTTTCATACCTGCATTAGATCCTGCAGTAGACTCACAGACTCAACACGTTGGACGTACTCAAGGACCTTCTGCAGCGCCTCTCTTGGTTAGGAAGCTTTTTCTCTGTGACAATCCATGGGGAGGTGTAGATGGTACTTCGTCATCACAGGCTTCAGACTCGTCACTTGAGAAAACATCCCTGCAATGGATGCATAGACACTTGGGCATGAATGTCATTTAACAACAAAAGCTAGAACAAAGAGCTTTGCATTTAAAAGAATACATCTGTGATGGGGAAGCCAGGTTAAAGTGTTAATTTTATAATTATGTAATTAGCTGCAGGTTAGTCTAGTGAAGGTGTAATCACTTCTATTTTGGAGCATAGCTTTTGCTCTGTCCAATCATTGCCTCACCTGCTGAAACCCACATTCGGGTATTTTACAAACCAAAAACTTAAATACCTGTACAGCTCTCATTTTTAACTTATTTTCTCTAACCTTTACCCACAAAATTTGAATATTCAAAATAAAAGTACACAAAGAAGTCACAATTTTTCCACATTAGTTACTTACGTAGTTCCTCTCAAATGCAGCTCAACACTGCATTGAATTAGAGCTTGATAAGCCTACACACAAAACATACAAAGCACATTGTGGCATGATTCTGAATGAGCCAATCTAGCATTTCAACATCTGTTCAACTGTTGGAATTTTAACTATTATCTGACTCTATTAACCAACATTCATCCAACAATTATGCGCGCTCGTTTTGGACACTGCATTGAATTAGAGCTTGATAAACCCACACACAAAACATACAAAGCACATTGTGGCATGATTCTGAATGAGCCAATCTAGCATTTCAATATCTGTTCAACTTTCATCTTGAATTTCTATTATTTAAATAACAGGCAACATTCAACAGTTAATATGTTTTGCTTTACTTACCCAAATCAAACACATCACAAAAAAGCCTTAAATGAGCTAGTGGAGTAGATTGTATTAATTTGAGTGAAAGCTTAAGTCTTTTGGAGAATTTTGGAGAGAGATCGAGGGACACTGTGTTTAGCGTCGTAGGCCCAATGCTAACAATATGTAGCTCGTTGTAAAGGTCCTCATAAAAATAAATAAAACACACAACGCTTATCAGTATTATTAAAAGGGTGATTATAATGTACTTAAGTTTTCCCCAAAATAATTCGAGTACGTACGTTGTTGATATACCCTCTGTGTTCTCGTCACTTATCATTTTAGCATACTGTGTTTTAGCTAACGCACCAAGCAGTTTTCCAACACAGGCAACCTTGAAAAATTACAAAACACATTGTAAAGTAAGTCTAAAAAATGAGAGCCAGACATTTACCCAAGATTAATTAATTAATTCAATTATCGTTCGGGACTCACCGTGCTTTCAGCTCTTCTGCCGCACCTCAAAGACCGCGTAGCTTGCATTCGCTCCTTTTCTCACAGTTTGAATATGCTGCCTTCAAAAGAATCTGTAATTTTGACAACTCCAACTTGAATCTACAAAAATCAAGCAATAAGGTAGAAATAACTTCAAATATACTTTGAATAAAGATCTTTCACAGCATACAGAATTAATAAAATAACATTAATTAATAATGTTGATTTTGTTTATTAAAAAAAAAGTAACTGTGTTGACTGTTGGATGTGGCTGACGATGCTGGACCTGCCTTGTCAAATAGTTCATAGATGACAATCTTAGCTGTCTGGAATATTATAAAATGTTATCTTGTCCCTTAAGGGTTATTAAGTCACAGTTGGGGGTACATGTAAATTCACAAAATATAACGTCCAGCCTTGTTAAATTTAGCATAGATAAATACATGAATTTAATTTTAATTTTAATAAATCAATCAATCCTCTGTACTGCTTCTTGTCCTCACAAGGGTCCCCGGGAGTGCTGGAGCCTATCCCAGCTGTCTTCGGGCAGTCGACAGGGTACACCCTGAACTGGTTGCCAGTCAATCGCAGGGCACACAGAGACAAGCAACCATCCGCTCTCACACTCAGACCTTGGACCAGTGACCAATCAACCTATCATGAATGTTTTTGGAAAGTGGGAGGAAACCGGCGAAAACCCTAGCAGGCACAGGGAGAACCTTGCACTTCTGTACTGTGATGCGGACTTGCTAACCAGTCCGCCACCGTGCCGCTTGTTCTAAAGAGTCCCAGAAAATAAAAACACCCGTCCCTTAGTCAAAAGCGGAAAAAGTCCAACAACAACCCGACCATAATTTGCATTGTTCCATAAGTTAAATCAATGTCAAACCTAATAAAAGCTGACTTCTGGTCCTCAAAAATCCTACACTTATTTTAGTCCTTTCACAATCTCGCAGCATAGGCTCCATGGCCATGTCTCTATCGTTTTGGCATCCATTGAATAGTTCTACTGAGAATAGTCTTCGGGTGGTTACTATTAGCATAGCATGCATTAAATATCAAAAAGGCTCCAGAACAAATTTTCAAACCCATGCCCGCTTAGCTCATCCATAACCCATACAGGACCCAGACATGGTTGACCAGCTCTAACCTATGCCCACTTATCCCACACATAACCCAAACAGGACCGATAAATGGTGACCACTTCTAACCCATGCCCACTTAGCCCACACATAACCCAAATAGGACCCAGACATGGTTGACCAGCTCTAACCCATGCCCACTTGGCCCATATACAGCCCATATGAGACCCTCACATGGTTGACCAGTTCTAACCCATGCCCACTTAGCCCACACATAACCCAAATAGGACCTATAAATGGTTTCAGTAGTAGATTCAGTAGTTTTTATCATTACAGCATTTTCCCCTCTGTATAATGGACAGACATTAGGAGTGTTTCCTTACACTTAGATACGTTTATACTGTGTATATTTGCATGCTTTTTATGAATGTCTGCTGCTAATGTTATACATTAACGGCTACATTACGCCGCCGACTCTGTGTGAGCTATATCTTTGCTGCTGTAACACCAAAAAATTTCCCCATTGTGGGACTAATAAAGGACATCTTTATCTTTATCTTTACCAGTTCTAACCCATGCCCACTTAGCCCATACACAACCCGTATTGCACCCACAACATTTGCCCAGTTTAAGCCCATGCCCACCAATCCCAGATGGCGCCCACATGGAACCCTGTACCATTGCCCACTTCTAGCCCATTCCCACTTGGTACCCAGGAATCCCGCATTTACCCCATTTGGGGCCCAGTTGGACATGTTGGCTGGGTACAGTACTTTTATTCTTGCAGTATTTTTATCATTGCAGTATTTTCAATCATTCAGTATTTTTTTTTATCATTGCAGCGTTTTTATTTATTTCCCCTCTGAACCATAGACAGGCATTAGGAGTGTTTCCTTACACTTGTATATGTTGTGGGCTGTAAGTGTGTATATACATGGGGATCTGTGTATATACGTATATACTGTGTATATTTGCATGCTTTTTATGAATGCCTGCTGCCAATGTTATACATTAACGGCTACATTACGTCGGTGCCACTGTGTGATGTATATCTTTGCTGCTGTAACACTGCAAATGTCCCCGTTATGGGACAATTAAAAGACATCTTTATCTTTAGAAATTGAAGATTCACTTGCGAGGCCATTTTCAACACGGACCTTTCAAGAGAAGCTATATCGTCCAACACTCGGTCAGTGCTGTCTAAGTGCTTTTCTGTATATTGTTTGTCCACCCGTGGTGTCATAAATTATGGTATTATGAGGGGGATTTATTCAAGTAGGACGAAGTAGGACTTCATTGAAGGCCCAGGTGTGAAATGCATGGCCGTCCACTGGTTCAAATAATATCTAAAACTAAATTACCAGTTACATGTGCAATTTCAATATTCAACAATTATCTCAACAAAAAAGGACAATCTGAATTTTTTTTAAATGCACAATAAAACAGAAAAGCCATTTCCGGGTATTTTACAATTCAGTCTTCATTGGGGAAAAAACATTCAACAATTTGCTTTTCTTATTTAATACATAGTTCAGCACAGCAGGTGGCGGACAAGCACCTTAAAATGTCATTCGCCTACACAAGGAAGAAGAACATGCCCGAGGCGCTCCCGTGTCCTCGTCTTTCGGTCAACCTGAGAATAATGTTCTTGAGGATTAAAGTTTATAAATGTAAGTATGATGTGATTTTTTATTTTATTTTATGTTGTTGAACAGTGTTTTTGTTTATTTTATAATTTCGTCATTAAAAGGCTGTGGCGGTTGGAGAGTCAGCTTCGTGTTAGGGCGTGTTAAAGATCCCGATACCCACACTACACCCTCATTGAAGTATATACGAGTAAAATTATTCGAGCGCGCAGCCAAAGTATATTGTCCACAATTATTTGCGGACTTAACCAAAATCCCATTGAACTGGCGATGTTCGGTGGAATTCTTGTGCCCATGCTGAAAAAAATTCTCTTCAAATGTACATATCGAATTATGACATTATGATAAACAGTTGCATGTGTGCAATTTCGGTCACTCTTTTAAAGTCACCTACGTGTTTTGTCCGAGTGCAGCTAGCGTACTTAGCGACCTTGTGTGCATGCGCCGCAGATTGTGAGAGCGCCTCAAATAGTACAAATGAAGCTATAGCTTGTTCCGGTGGGTCCCAAGCCAGGGTTTTTTCCTAACTACCACATTACTTAAGTTTTAATATCACTCTCAACGTCAAAATTGTTACAAATAAATACATAATGATAACGTGCCGCCAAGCTCGATGACATAGGAGGCGGAAGTTGGTGTCGTCACACGCATTGTCCCAATTTTGCAATATCGGTACGCTTGGAACCTGTGCTCTGCAACACCCCATGTACACGTCAACGAGGAACGTATGGTGTAGAGTGTTTATTGCGATTGGGCCATTCTTTGTCACGGTCTTCTCTCTGACAAATTGGCATATTTAGCAGCCAAAATATAATGAGCCGTTGCTGTGATAGTAGTTGCAGCCCAAGGTTATTTTAGTAAACGAAAATGAACTCAAAACTTGAATAGAAAAAAATAAAATTCGATAATGAAAAAAATACAGTGAACCCTCGGTTATCGCGGTTAATGGGGACCGAGACCACCCGCGAAAACTGAAAATCCGCGAAGTAGCGGCGCACCTTCAAAAATGCTTAAAAAAAAAAGTGCGAAGTAGTGGTGCACCTTCAAAAATGTTTAAAAAAAAAAATTAATAAATATATATATATATATATATATATATATATATATATACACACGGGTAGAGAGAGAGAGAGTGAAATTCATGCTATAACAAAAAAAAAAAAATTATTATTAAAACTTATTATTTTTTTATTCCCCAGCCATTATTTTTGTATTTATTCAATTACTTCTTTTTGTATTTTTTTAATTGCTTCGACCTTTACCTGCTGGTACGCCGTCCGGTGTGCCCTGTGAAATGAAAGGTGGCATTCTTCATTTATTTTTTTTATTCATTTATTCATTCATAACTGACAGCCTCGCGCTCCGCTCGTGCTCGGGCGGAAGAGGTGCTCCTCTTCGGCTTAATTGTCATGCACGCCGGACCTGCTCCCCCGAAGCGTGTCTCCGTTCGATTGAACTCGGTTTCATTTCGCCCCGCCCGTGCCCGGGGAAGGTGCTCCTATTCGGCTTAACTGTGACACACGCCCGCCCTCCTCCCCCGGAGCTTCCATTCGGTTAAACTTAAGGGCCGTTTGGCACCGCCCGTGCCCGGGGAAGGTGCTTCTCTTCGGCTTAACTGTGACGCGAGCATGCCCTCCTCCTCCGGAGCTTCCATTCGGTTAAACTTAGGGGCCGCTTGACACCGCCCGTGCCCGGGGAAGGTGCTCCTCTTCGGCTTAACTGCCACGCACGCCGGCCGGCCTCCTCCGGAGCTCTCGTACGCTCCCGAACAGAGCGAAATGTCGCCCCGCTAGTGCCCGGGCGGAAGTTGTTCCTCTTCGGCTTAACTGCCACGCACGCTGGCCGGAGCTCTGGTACGGTCCGAACCGCGCGAAACGTCGCCCCAAATCGTGCCCGGGGGAACGTGCTCTTCTTCGTCCACTCTCCTCTTCGCCCACGCTCTTCTTCGGCGCATGCCGGCCGTCTAACAGCTCCAGCGCCCCGTCGTGCCGCTCGGCGAAACTACAATGCCCCCGAATATTTTTTAGACCCGCGAAGCACTGAACCCGCGAAAGGTGAACCGCGAAGTAGCGAGGGTTCACTGTAAAATGAAAATGCTCTTTCAAAAATTAAAACAATCTAAAACTAGTGATGGCAAAATGAAGCCCCATAAAGCAGCCAAGCCCTGCAGGGAAATACTTCACACACGAATGGGCTTCGAGATGCTTCATTTTTCTTGACTACGCCATCCCGTGGACAGAAAAATGTATAACATGCTTGGTGCATGCAATAAAATGGTGAGCTGTAAATCATGCTCTGCTTACCAAACAATATGTATTTGAAGAGTGATTTTAATTGTTCTGTTTTACTTTGTCTTCTCACTTCTCCAATATTCAGACAGCTCCGCCAAGACCAACGTTTCACCCCCACACTGATATAAAATGGACCCAACCGTTTGGGTCTCTTTCCAAATTTGGTACCAAAGCCTCCCCCACAGTGCGGCAGCTATCTTGAATTGGCCCGTTCCCAGAGAGTTTTACTTCATTCAGTGTCATTCAGTATTATTCAAAATCTTTCAGTGTCATTCCAAATCATTCAATGTCATTCACGATCTTTCCACATCCTTCCACCTTCCATCGTTCAGTGTCATTCCACATTCTCTTTGATATATAACATAACATAACAATAACATAATCCTGGGTCAGCAGACACCTAATTAATGTGTTAATACATGATACATTTTTATATAAGCAACACTTATGATTGTAACGTATTTTTAATTCTTTCTAGGCGGGAACTGTCCGAACAAAAAATTCATGCAATTTGTAATTAGACACTTTGTCATACAAAAAGTCACTCAGGGCAAGAGAAAAAAAATTGTCACTTGCCCTAGTTGGGCAAGTAATTTGGCCACTCGGGCAAGGCAAATTTTAGTGGCACTTGCCCTATGGGGAAGCAGTTTTTAAAGTTAACTTCGAACCCTGTGATGGTGTCTTGTGACCAGTCTTCATCAGCTGATGTTCCATGAAGGCGTGCCTTACCTGTCACAAGAATGAAGGCAAGTCACGCCCCCCGCTGTCCGTTCACTCCGCCAAGATGCTGCTCCAGGTGGTAGAGAGGATGAAGGCTCCCTTGTCTCTGTTCATGGTTTTTATGCCTCGCTTGCAGATCTCAATTGCTTCTTTGATCCAGCGCTGTAGTTTGTTCTCTCCGGTGCGGATGACCCTGCCCTTCTCCCAGTCCATGATGTGGTTTTCCCTTTTGCAGTGGTCAGTGATTGCTGATTTGTAATGTTCATGTTGTGCTTGTTCTTTTACTGCTCTGATTTTTTAATTTTTTTGACAGGTAAGTCACACCCTCATGGAACATCAGCTGATAAAGACGGGTCTCAAGACACCATCATGCGACACTCTGAAGAAGGCGAAAGACTCGCCGAAACATGTCAGGTAAAAAATTAACCTAAAACATAATTGTCTGCTTTTATTGAATCAGTCAAATATCAATAATAAGAAGACAAAATGAACCTAATACAAATAAATGAATGCTTAATAACTCCCCTGGACATGCTCCTAAAAATCCAAACCTTCACCTGTAAATAAAACGTCCCGACCTGAAGACATCTTAATGTTATTATTTTGTTATACACACAGCGCCGCCAAGTGGAATCAAAAATTTGTTTTTATTTTAATTTTCACGTACTGCACGGTGCCCTTTTGACGAATCCGACTGAAAATTAGTCAGAAAAGACTCACTTACTCTCTGCCGAATTTTGTGACGTTTTGGCAAAAGGCGTGGCTATTACGGTGCTGAAAAGTCCGATTGTACTCTGTGGCAACAAAAGCTCCGGCAACATTACTCAGATGATCCTATCTTCTCGAAGTTGTACACATTTGAGGATACTTCAGCCCTGAAGACATCTACCAACTTATTTTTCATCGTAGTAGTAGCGCCACCAACTGGTAAAAGCTAATACAAGTTATTTTCTTGGATGTTTTTCTCCGTGCAACTCAACAAGGTCGCCCTCATATATGCTCGGAGGACTGTTTCGGCCATGAGGATGTCACAATACGAAATTCATCCTTTTTCGTGAAAAGTTGTGGGAGTGGCATTGCACTGTTTGGCAATAAAACAACGCTGATTATGAGGTTCTAAATATGAACGACAACTCGTGAAACTTGACACACACATCAGGCAGAGCAAATTTATCAATATTTTATACGTTAGTTGTGCAGCTTTTTTGAAATGGCTCGCCATGGCCCTCGAGAAATGTTCAAAAAAGCAGCCCTGGTTGAGTGTTTCACCTCGCTTTTTGTAAATTTTATGGAGTACAGTGAACCCTCGGTTATCGCGGTTAATGGGGACCGAGACCACCCGCGGAAACTGAAAATCCGCGAAGTAGCGGCGCACCTTCAAAAATGCTTAAAAGAAAATACAATATATATAATAAATATATATATATATATATATATATATATATATATATACGGGGAGAGAGAGAGAGAGAGAGTGAAATTCATGTTATAACAAAAAAACCAAATTATTATTAAAACGTATTATTTTTTTATTCCCCAGCCATTCTTTTTGTATTTATTTAATTACTCCGACTTTTACCAGCTGGTACGCCGTCCGGTGTTCCCTGTGAAATGAAAGGTGGCATTCTTTAATTATTTATTTATTTATTCATTTATTCATTCATAACTGACAGCTTCGCGCTCCGTTCGTGTCCGGGCGGAAGAGGTGTTCCAATTCGGCTTAACTGTGACACACGCCCGCCCTCCTCCCCCGGAGCTTCCATTCGGTTAAACTTAGGGGCCGCTTGGCACCGCCCGTGCCCGGGGAAGGTGCTCCTCTTCGGCTTACTGTGACGCGAGCATGCCCGCCTCCTCCGGAGCTTCCATTCGGTTAAACTTAGGGGCCGCTTGGAACCGCCCGTGCCCGGCAAAGGTGCTCCTCTTCGGCTTACTGTGACGCGAGCATGCCCTCCTCCTCCGGAGCTTCCATTTGGTTAAACTTAGGGGCCGCTTGGAACCGCCCGTGCCTGGGGAAGGTGCTCCTCTTCGGCTTACTGTGACGCGAGCATGCCCTCCTCCTCCGGAGCTTCCATTCGGTTAAACTTAGGGGCCGCTTGGCACCGCCCGTGCCCGGGGACGGTGCTCCTCTACGGCTTAACTGCCACGCACGCCGGCCGGAGCCTTGGTACGGTCCGAACCGCGCGAAACGTCGCCACCGATCGTGTCCGGGGGAACGTGCTCTTCTTCGTCCACTCTCCTCTTCGCCCACGCTCTTCTCCGGCGCACGCCGGCCGTCTAACCGCTCCAGCGCCCGTCGTGCCGCTCGGCGAAACTACAATGCCCCCGAATATTTTTTATACCCGCGAAGCACTGAACCCGCGAAAGGTGAACCGCGAAGTAGCGAGGGTTCACTGTATGTATAAGACCAAGACCTACAAAAAAGTCTCTTGAAGCAATGAGCTAGGTTTTACAGGAAGTCGGCCATTTTGAATTTACTTAAAAGGGGCGGGTCACCACAATGGACTTTGTGTAGAAATTATTATTGGGGCCCGAGCAGCGACCGCGGCGAGGTCCCTATTGTTTATGTAGAAATTATTATTAGGGCCCGAGCAGCGACCGCTACGAGGTCCCCATTGTTTTTGTGGAAATTATTATTATTATTATTATTAGGGCCCGAGCAGTGACCGCTGCGAGGTCCCTATTGTTTTTCTAGAAATTGTTATTAGGGCCCGAGCTGCGACGGCTGCGAGGTCCCTATTGTTTTTGTAGAAAATATCATTACTTTTATTATTATTATTATTATTATTATTAGGGCCTGAGCAGCGACCGCTGCGAAGTCCCTGTTGTTTTTGTAGAAATTATTATTATTATTATTTTTCCGATTGTACGATCGCATTTTTGACCCCGAAACATGCACAAAAACTCACCAAACTTGGCAGTCTCATCGGGCATGGCGAGAAATTTGATATTTTAACGTCTAATATGAACAGGAAGTGAGTTATGAATTTTTGAAAGTCCGACTTTTGCCCTTTTTTGCATGTTTACAGGGGTCATTCTTTTGCACCCTGATCCTAAAGGCTTCGTCTGATTGCCTTAAAATTCTGTCTGTAGCATCTTAAGACCTGGGACAAACACTGGGGCTAAAATCTTTTGTTTCCGAAATACTATATGACGGGGGCGGGGCTTCAAAGTTTTCACTTAAGATTTCCTTCGCCGCAATGGACAAAATGCTTAATAACTCTCCTGCACATGCTGCTAAAAATCCAAAACTTCACATGTACATAAAGAGTCGGTACCTGAAGACATCTATATGTTTATCTTCTGTTATACACCTTGCGCCAATCAATAACATTTTTTACATTTTGACGTACTGCACGGTGCCCTTTTAACGAATCCGATTGAAAATTGGCTAGAAAATACTCAAGACATTGATCTTACTCTATCCCTATTTTTGTGACTTTCCTTCGAAGGGCGTGGCTATTGCGGTGCCGCAGAGTCTGATTATTCTCCGTGGCAACAAAAGTTCCTGCAAAATGATTCAGATGATCCATCTTCTCGAAATTTTTCACATTTGAGGATATTCAGGCCCTGAAGACGGCTGCCAACTTATTTTTGATCGCAGTGGTAGCGCCACCAACTGGTTAAAACAAATACAAATTATTTTCGTTGATGTTTTTCTCCGGGCAGGTTCACAAAATCTACCTTATATTTGCTCGGATGAGTGTTTAGGCCTTGAGGATGTCACAATACGAAAGTCTTTCGCCTTCTTCAGAGTGTCACATGATGGTGTCTTGTGACCCGTCTTTATCAGCTGATGTTCCATGAGGGCGTGACTTACCTGTCACAAGAATGAAGGCAAGTCACACCCCCCGCTGTCCATTCACTCCGCCAAGATGCTGCTCTAGGTGGTAGAGAGGATGAAGGCTCCCTTGTCTCTGTTCATGGTTTTTATGCCTCGCTTGCAGATCTCAATGGCCTCTCTGATCCAGCGCTGTTGTTTGTTCTCTTCGGTGCGGATGACCCTGCCCTTCTCCCGGTCCATGATGTGGTTTTCCCTTTTGCAGTGGTCAGTGATTGCTGATTTGTAATGTTCATGTTGTGCTTGTTCTTTTACTGCTCTGATTTTTCATTTTTTTGACAGGTAAGTCACACCCTCATGGAACATCAGCTGATAAAGACGGGTCTCAAGACACCATCATGCGACACTCTGAAGAAGGCGAAAGACTCGCCGAAACATGTCAGGTAAAAAATTAACCTAAAACATAATTGTCTGCTTTTAATGAATCAGTCAAATATCAATAATAAGAAGACAAAATGAACCTAATACAAATAAATGAATGCTTAATAACTCCCCTGCACATGCTCCTGAAAATCCAAACCTTCACCTGTAAATAAAACGTCCCGACCTGAAGACATCTTAATGTTATTATTTTGTTATACACACAGCGCCGCCAAGTGGAATCAAAAATGTGTTTTTATTTTAATTTTCACATCCTGCACGGTGCCCTTTTGACAAATCCGACTGAAAATTAGTCAGAAAAGACTCAAGACAATGATCTTTCTCTCTGCCGAATTTTGTGACGTTTTGGCAAAAGGCGTGGCTATTACGGTGCTGAAAAGTCAGATTGTACTCTGTGGCAACAAAAGCTCCGGCAACATGACTCAGATGATCCTATCTTCTCGAAGTTGTACACATTTGAGGATACTTCAGCCCTGAAGACATCTACCAACTTATTTTTCATCGTAGTAGTAGAATAGAATAGAATAGAATAGAAATCCCTTTATTGTCATTGTACTCAAGTGTGCAACGAGATTAGAGGGCTCCCCTCTCCAGTGCAATACAACAATAATACAGATAAATATATAAATTAGATAAATAAAGAAGACAGTGCAATGGAATTCAGTACTGAATAGGGCATATAGAAACACATCACAATGCTGTTTTGCGAGGTTAGGGTGGTCTCGTGTGTGTGTGAGAGTTCAGTATGGAGATGGCTCTCGGAAAGAAACTGTTTCTCAGTCTATTGGTCCTTGATTTGATGCATCTGTAGCGCCTGCCAGAGGGCAACAGGTCGAACAGGTGTGAGTTTGGGTGGGTATTGTCATTGACGATGTTGAGAGCCCTTCTGAGGCACCGGGCGGTGTAGATGTCCGTCAGTGGGGGGAGAGGGCAGCCAATAATCCTTTGCGCTGTTTTGACTGTCCTCTGGAGCCTCACTCTGTCGGCCTCAGTGCAGCCGCTGTACCAGGTGGAGACACAGTACGTCAGCAGGCTCTCGATGGACGAGTGGTAGAAGGCCAGCAGCAGCTTCCTGTCCAGGTTGAATTTCCTGAGGACTCTCAGGAAGTGCAGACGTTGGCGGACCTTCTTTACCACTGCTGTGGTGTTGTGACTCCAAGAAAGGTCATCGGAGATCTGTACTCCCAGGAACTTGAACGTGTGGACCCTCTCCACACACACGCCTTCGATGCAGAGGGGGGGCGGCAGCGTCTTGTTCCTCCTGAAGTCGACGACAATCTCCTTTGTTTTAGCAGAGTTAAGGTGCAGTCTGTTGTCCTTGCACCAAGTTGTCAGTCTCTTTACCTCCTCTCTGTAGGCTGTCTCGTCACCTTCCGAGATCAGACCGACCACTGTCGTGTCGTCAGCAAACTTGACGATGGTGTTGTTGCCGTGGGCCGGGCTGCAGTCGTAGGTGTAGAGGGCGTACAGGAGAGGGCTCAGCACGCATCCTTGGGGGGAACCGGTGCTCAGCATGAGGGTGGAGGACGTGTAGGGGCCGAGCAACACAGTCTGGGGTCTGTTGGTCAGAAAGTCCTTAATCCAGATGCGTGTGAGGGCAGGGAGGCCGAGAGTGTCCAGTTTGGCGACGAGGATGTCTGGGATGATCGTGTTGAATGCCGAGCTGTAGTCCACAAAGAGCATCCTTGCATAGCTCTGCTGTCGTTCCAGGTGGCCCAGCACAACATGCAGAGCAGTGTCGATGGCGTCCTCAGTGGATCTGTTAGCCCGGTATGCAAACTGGTAGGGGTCCAGAGTGGGAGTAGCGCCACCAACTGGTAAAAGCTAATACAAGTTATTTTCTTGGATGTTTTTCTCCGTGCAACTCAACAAGGTCGCCCTCATATATGCTCGGATGACTGTTTCGGCCATGAGGATGTCACAATACGAAATTCGTCCTTTTTCGTGTAAAGTTGTGGGAGTGGCATTGCACTGTTCGGCAATAAAACAACGCTGATTATGAGGTTCTAAATATGAACGACAACTCGTGAAACTTTACACACACATCAGGCCGAGCAAATTTATCAATATTTTATACGTTAGTTGTGCAGCTTTTTTGAAATGGCTCGCCATGGCCCTCGAGAAATGTTAAAAAAAGCAGCCCTGGTTGAGTGTTTCACCTCGCTTTTTGTACATTTTATGGAGTACAGTGAACCCTCGGTAATCGCGGTTAATGGGGACAGAGACCACCCGCGAAAACTGAAAATCCGCGAAGTAGCGGCGCACCTTCAAAAATGCTTAAAAAAATATACAATATATATAATAAATATATAAATATATATATATATATATATATATATATATATATATATATATATATATATATATATATATATATATATATATATATATATATATATATATATATACGGGGAGAGAGAGAGTGAAATTCATGTTATAACAAAAAAACCAAATTATTATTAAAACGTATTATTTTTTTATTCCCCAGCCATTCTTTTTGTATTTATTTAATTACTCCGACTTTTATCTGCTGGTACGCCGTCCGGTGTGCCCTGTGAAATGAAAGGTGGCATTCTTTATTCATTTATTTATTTATTCTTTTATACATTCATAACTGACAGCTTCGCGCTCCGCTCGTGCCCGGGCGGAAGAGGTGCTCCAATTCGGCTTAACTGTGACACACACCCGCCCTCCTCCCCCGGAGCTTCCATTCGGTTAAACTTAGGGGCCGCTTGGCACCGCCCGTGCCCGGGGAAGGTGCTCCTCTTCGGCTTACTGTGACGCGAGCATGCCCTCCTCCTCCGGAGCTTCCATTCGGTTAAACTTAGGGGCCGCTTGGAATCGCCCGTGCCCGGGGAAGGTGCTCCTCTTCGGCTTACTGTGACGCGAGCATGCCCTCCTCCTCCGGAGCTTCCATTCGGTTAAACTTAGGGGCCGCTTGGCACCGCCCGTGCCCGGGGAAGGTTCTCCTCTACGGCTTAACTGCCACGCACGCCGGCCGGAGCTCTGGTACTGTCCGAACCGCGCGAAACGTCGCCACCGATCGTGTCCGGGGGAACGTGCTCTTCTTCGTCCACTCTCCTCTTCGCCCACGCTCTTCTTCGGCGCACACCGGCCGTCTAACCGCTCCAGCGCCCCGTCGTGCCGCTCGACGAAACTACAATGCCCCCGAATATTTTTTAGACCCGCGAAGCACTGAACCCGCGAAAGGTGAACCGCCAAGTAGCGAGGGTTCACTGTATGTATAAGACCAAGACCTACAAAAAAGTCTCCTGGAGCAATGAGCTAGGTTTTACAGGAAGTCGGCCATTTTGAATTTACTTAAAAGGGGGCGGGTCACCACAATGGACTTTGTGTAGAAATTATAATTGGGGCCCGAGCAGCGACCGCGGCGAGGTCCCTATTGTTTTTGTAGAAATTATTATTATTATTATTATTAGGGCCCGAGCAGTGACCGCTGCGAGGTCCCTATTGTTTTTCTAGAAATTGTTATTAGGGCCCGAGCTGCGACGGCTGCGAGGTCCCTATTGTTTTTGTAGAAAATATTATTACTTTTATTATTATTATTATTATTAGGGCCTGAGCAGCGACCGCTGCGAAGTCCCTGTTGTTTTTGTAGAAATTATTATTATTATTATTTTTCCGATTGTTCGATTGCATTTTTGACCCCCGAAACATGCACAAAAACTCACCAAACTTGGCAGTCTCATCGGGCATGGCGAGAAATTTGATATTTTAAACGTCTAATATGAACAGGAAGTGAGTTATGAATTTTTGAAAGTCCGACTTTTGCCCTTTTTTGCATGTTTACAGGGGTCATTCTTTTGCACCCTGATCCTAAAGGCTTCATCTGATTGCCTTAAAATTCTGTCTGTAGCATCTTAAGACCTGGGACAAACACTGGGGCTAAAACTTTTTGTTTCCGAAATACAATATGACGGGGGCGGGGCTTCGAAGTTTTCACTTAAGATTTCCTTCGCCGCAATGGACAAAATGCTTAATAACTCTCTTGCACATGCTGCTAAAAATCCAAAACTTCACATGTACATAAAGAGTCGGTACCTGAAGACATCTATATGTTTATATTCAGTTATACACCTTGCGCCAATAAATATCATTTTTCACATTTTGACGTACTGCACGGTGCCCTTTTAACGAATCCGATTGAAAATTGGCTAGAAAAGACTCAAGACATTGATCTTACTCTATCCCTATTTTTGTGACTTTCCTTCGAAGGGCGTGGCTATTACGGTGCCGCAGAGTCTGATTATTCTCCGTGGCAACAAAAGTTCCTGCAAAATGATTCAGATGATCCATCTTCTCGAAATTTTTCACATTTGAGGATATTCAGGCCCTGAAGACGGCTGCCAACTTATTTTTGATCGCAGTGGTAGCGCCACCAACTGGTTAAAACAAATACAAATTATTTTCGTTGATGTTTTTCTCCGGGCAGGTTAACAAAATCTACCTTATATTTGCTCGGATGAGTGTTTAGGCCTTGAGGATGTCACAATACGAAAGTCTTTCGCCTTCTTCAGAGTGTCACATGATGGTGTCTTGTGGCCCGTCTTTATCAGCTGATGTTCCATGAGGGCGTGACTTACCTGTCACAAGAATGAAGGCAAGTCACGCCCCCCGCTGTCCGTTAACTCCGCCAAGATGCTGGTCCAGGTGGTAGAGAGGATGAAGGCTCCCTTGTCTCTGTTCATGGTTTTTATGCCTTGCTTGCAGATCTCAATGGCCTCTCTGATCCAGCGCTGTTGTTTGTTCTCTTCTGTGCGGATGACCCTGCCCTTCTCCCGGTCCATGATGTGGTTTTCCCTTTTGCAGTGGTCAGTGATTGCTGATTTGTAATGTTCATGTTGTGCTTGTTCTTTTACTGCTCTGATTTTTTAATTTTTTTGACAGGTAAGTCACACCCTCATGGAACATCAGCTGATAAAGACGGGTCTCAAGACACCATCATGCGACACTCTGAAGAAGGCGAAAGACTCGCCGAAACATGTCAGGTAAAAAATTTACCGAAAACATAATTGTCTGCTTTTAATGAATCTGTCAAATATCAATAATAAGAAGACAAAATGAACCTAATACAAATAAATGAATGCTTAATAACTCCCCTGCACATGCTCCTAAAAATCCAAACCTTCACCTGTAAATAAAATGTCCCGACCTGAAGACATCTTAATGTTATTATTTTGTTATACACACAGCGCCGCCAAGTGGAATCAAAAATTTGTTTTTATTTTAATTTTCACGTACTGCACCGTGCCCTTTTGACGAATCCGACTGAAAATTAGTCAGAAAAGACTCAAGACAATGATCTTACTCTCTGCCGAGTTTTGTGACGTTTTGGCAAAAGGCGTGGCTATTACGGTGCTGAAAAGTCCGATTGTACTTTGTGGCAACAAAAGCTCCGGCAACATGACTCAGATGATCCTATCTTCTCGAAGTTGTACACATTTGAGGATACTTCAGCCCTGAAGACATCTACCAACTTATTTTTCATCGTAGTAGTAGCGCCACCAACTGGTAAAAGCTAATACAAATTATTTTCTTGGATGTTTTTCTCCGTGCAACTCAACAAGGTCGCCCTCATATATGCTCGGATGACTGTTTCGGCCATGAGGATGTCACAATACGAAATTCATCCTTTTTCGTGAAAAGTTGTGGGAGTGGCATTGCACTGTTCGGCAATAAAACAACGCTGATTATGAGGTTCTAAATATGAACGACAACTCGTGAAACTTTACACACACATCAGGCAGAGCAAATTTATCAATATTTTATACGTTAGTTGTGCAGCTTTTTTGAAATGGCTCGCCATGGCCCTCGAGAAATGTTCAAAAAAGCAGCCCTGGTTGAGTGTTTCACCTCGCTTTTTGTAAATTTTATGGAGTACAGTGAACCCTCGGTTATCGCGGTTAATGTTAAAATGGTCGAATGGTCAATGACAAGAATTGCAGTGCAAGCACGTATTATCGGCGCGGGTTCGATCCCCACCTGATGTGCCTCGCATGATTTCTTTGGCTGCCAGGATGGCCGAGTGGTCTAAGGCGCCGCGTTCAGGACCCAGTCTCCCCACGAGGCCTGGGTTCGAATCTCAAATTTCCCCATTGTGGGACTAATAAAGGGAATATTAGTATTATTATGGCTGCCAGGATGGCCGAGTGGTCTAAGGCGCCGCGTTCAGGACCCAGTCTCCCCACGAGGCCTGGGTTAGAATCTCAAATTTCCCCATTGTGGGACTAATAAAGGGAATATTATATTATTATTATTATATTATAATGGGGACCGAGACCACCCGCAAAAACTGAAAATCCGCGAAGTAGCGGCGCACCTTCAAAAATGCTTAAAAAAAAATACAATATATATAATAAATATATAAATATATATATATATATATATATTTATATATATATATATATATATATATATATATACGAGGAGAGAGAGAGAGAGTGAAATTCATGTTATAACAAAAAAACCAAATTATTATTAAAACGTATTATTTTTTTATTCCCCAGCCATTCTTTTTGTATTTATTTAATTACTCCGACTTTTACCTGCTGGTACGCCGTCCGGTGTGCCCTGTGAAATGAAAGGTGGCATTCTTTATTTATTTATTTATTTATTCATTTATTCATTCATAACTGACAGCTTCGCGCTCCGTTCGTGCCCGGGCGGAAGAGGTGTTCCAATTCGGCTTAACTGTGACACACGCCCGCCCTCCTCCCCCGGAGCTTCCATTCGGTTAAACTTAGGGGCCGCTTGGCACCGCCCGTGCCCGGGGAAGGTGCTCCTCTTCGGCTTACTGTGTCGCGAGCATGCCCTCCTCCTCCGGAGCTTCCATTCGGTTAAACTTAGGGGCCGCTTGGAACCGCCCGTGCCCGGCGAAGGTGCTCCTCTTCGGCTTACTGTGACGCGAGCATGCCCTCCTCCTCCGGAGCTTCCATTCGGTTAAACTTAGGGGCCGCTTGGAACCGCCCGTGCCCGGGGAAGGTGCTCCTCTTCGGCTTACTGTGACGCGAGCATGCCCTCCTCCTCCGGAGCTTCCATTCGGTTAAACTTAGGGGCCGCTTGGCACCGCCCGTGCCCGGGGAAGGTGCTCCTCTACGGCTTAACTGCCACGCACGCCGGCCGGAGCTCTGGTACGGTCCGAACCGCGCGAAACGTCGTCACCGATCGTGTCCGGGGGAACGTGCTCTTCTTCGTCCACTCTCCTCTTCGCCCACGCTCTTCTTCGGCGCACGCCGGCCGTCTAACCGCTCCAGCGCCCCGTCGTGCCGCTCGGCGAAACTACAATGCCCCCGAATATTTTTTATACCCGCGAAGCACTGAACCCGCGAAAGGTGAACCGCGAAGTAGCGAGGGTTCACTGTATGTATAAGACCAAGACCTACAAAAAAGTCTCTTGGAGCAATAAGCTAGGTTTTACAGGAAGTCGGCCATTTTGAATTTACTTAAAAGGGGGCGGGTCACCACAATGGACTTTGTGTAGAAATTATTATTGGGGCCCGAGCAGCGACCGCGGCGAGGTCCCTATTGTTTATGTAGAAATTATTATTAGGGCCCGAGCAGCGACCGCTACGAGGTCCCCATTGTTTTTGTGGAAATTATTATTATTATTATTATTAGGGCCCGAGCAGTGACCGCTGCGAGGTCCCTATTGTTTTTCTAGAAATTGTTATTAGGGCCCAAGCTGCGACGGCTGCGAGGTCCCTATTGTTTTTGTAGAAAATATTATTACTTTTATTATTATTATTATTATTATTATTATTAGGGCCTGAGCAGCGACCGCTGCGAAGTCCCTATTGTTTTTGTAGAAATTATTATTATTATTATTTTTCCGATTGTTCGATTGCATTTTTGACCCCCGAAACATGCACAAAAATTCACCAAACTTGGCAGTCTCATCGGGCATGGCGAAAAATTTGATATTTTAACGTCTAATATGAACAGGAAGTGAGTTATGAATTTTTGAAAGTCCGACTTTTGCCCTTTTTTGCATGTTTACAGGGGTCATTCTTTTGCACCCTGATCCTAAAGGCTTCATCTGATTGCCTTAAAATTCTGTCTGTAGCATCTTAAGACCTGGGACAAACACTGGGGCTAAAATTGGGGCTAAAATCTTTTGTTTCCGAAATACTATATGACGGGGGCGGGGCTTCAAAGTTTTCACTTAAGATTTCCTTCGCCGCAATGGACAAAATGCTTAATAACTCTCCTGCACATGCTGCTAAAAATCCAAAACTTCACATGTACATAAAGAGTCGGTACCTGAAGACATCTATATGTTTATATTCTGTTATACACCTTGCGCCAATCAATATCATTTTTTACATTTTGACGTACTGCACGGTGCCCTTTTAACGAATCCGATTGAAAATTGGCTAGAAAAGACTCAAGACATTGATCTTACTCTATCCCTATTTTTGTGACTTTCCTTCGAAGGGCGTGGCTATTACGGTGCCGCAGAGTCTGATTATTCTCCGTGGCAACAAAAGTTCCTGCAAAATGATTCAGATGATCCATCTTCTCGAAATTTTTCACATTTGAGGATATTCAGGCCCTGAAGACGGCTGCCAACTTATTGTTAAAACAAATACAAATTATTTTCGTTGATTTTTTTCTCCGGGCAGGTTAACAAAATCTACCTTATATTTGCTCGGATGAGTGTTTAGGCCTTGAGGATGTCACAATACGAAAGTCTTTCGCCTTCTTCAGAGTGTCACATGATGGTGTCTTGTGACCCGTCTTTATCAGCTGATGTTCCATGAGGGCGTGACTTACCTGTCACAAGAATGAAGGCAAGTCACGCCCCCCGCTGTCCGTTCACTCCGCCAAGATGCTGCTCCAGGTGGTAGAGAGGATGAAGGCTCCCTTGTCTCTGTTCATGGTTTTTATGCCTCGCTTGCAGATCTCAATGGCCTCTCTGATCCAGCGCTGTTGTTCGTTCTCTTCGGTGCGGATGACCCTGCCCTTCTCCCGGTCCATGATGTGGTTTTCCCTTTTGCAGTGGTCAGTGATTGCTGATTTGTAATGTTCATGTTGTGCTTGTCATGATCCGCGTCGGGCATGACAGCCTTTTGTTATTGTTTTCATATGCATGCGGTTTTTGTTATTGTTTTTGTTGTTATTTTCTCCCCTCCTTCCTGCCATGTGCCTTTTCCTGTCTGTTTTGATCAGCTGAGCAGGGGCGTTTCCCCTCAGCACCTCGCCCTCACCAGCCACGCACCTGCTCCTCATCAACGATCACACACCTGCTCCCCATCTGCTCCCCTGATTACCGGACTACTTAAGCCTTCCATGCTCTCAACCCAGTGTCGGGTCATTGCCGAAAATCACGGACAGCCACGACCACCTTTGTTCACGTTCTGCTCCTTGTTCATGTTCATGCTCTGGTTCCCCTCTTCGTTCCCGTCTTTCAGTGTTGTTCCTCGCCCTGCCTCCCAGTCTGGTCACGTTAAGTTTGTCTTTTGTTATTTTTCACCCTGCCACATTGTTTGCCCTGGTTGTTTCAGTTAATAAATTCCCTTCATGTTTCTGACCTCTCTGCCTCCTCGCCTTTTGGGTCCACCTCCTCCTCGCCGACCGGCGAGTCCTGACAGAATGACCCGACCAAAGAAGGACCCAGCGAGAGGCTCATGACGCCGCCGGACGGACAACCCCCCTCAGCCTGCCGACCAACCCCGTGTCCTTCAAGTAGGTTCCATTTTCCGCTCGACGTCTGTTTCTCCCCTTTTGCCCCCCGATTACAGCACCGATTACCAGCCTGTCATACCCCCTCACCTGATCATAGATTCGGATTACGAGGACGATTTTGAGCACCAAGCCCTTTCACCCCCTCACGGTTCGAGTAAGTCCGGTCACGAGTTTGATTTTGAGCACCTTGCCCCTCACATTTTTTCCGATCCAGATCACGACTATGATTTTGAATATATTGCCACTCTCTTAGTCGCTCAGCGCAACGCGGAGTTATTTTTGAGCCGTCACCCTCCTCCCCCCGAGCCATTTGAGTTTTTCGCGACCACCTCCCACTCCCCCTCGCGCGCTTCACGTCCCAAATCCCGGAAGTCACGGTCACGTCGCGCACATCGTTCACCATCAGTTTCAGCACCGGATCACGCTCCCCTGGCTTCTCCTAGCTCGCGTTCACCAGCCCCCGCAGTCACGGTCCCTCAGGTCTCCCGTTTTCCTGATTCCCTATGGCGGCAGGCTGACAGGGATCAGGGTTCCCGGTTCGGCTGTGCCCGGATCGACTGCTGCACCCGGCCCGCTGTCGCCTCCACGCCTGCAGCAGTGACCAATGCAGCTCCCGCTGCACGGACCCCGCCGCCTCCATGCGAGCCGCAGCCTCCAGAGTCCCGTGCCGACTCCTCGAAGGCGGCCGAGCCCCGTTCCGGCTCCCCGCCAGCTGCTGAGCCCTGTCCCGGCTCCCCGCCAGCTGCTGAGCCCTGTCCCGGCTCCCCGCCAGCTGCTGAGCCCTGTCCCGGCTCCCCGCCAGCTGCTGAGCCCTGTCCCGGCTCCCCGCCAGCTGCTGAGCCCTGTCCCGGCTCCCCGCCAGCTGCTGAGCCCTGTCCCGGCTCCCCGCCAGCTGCTGAGCCCAGTCCCGGCTTCCCGCCAGCTGCTGAGCCCAGTCCCGGCTCCCCGCCAGCTGCTGAGCCCAGTCCCGGCTCCCCGCCAGCTGCTGAGCCCAGTCCCGGCTCCCCGCCAGCTGCTGAGCCCAGTCCCGGCTCCCCGCCAGCTGCTGAGCCCAGTCCCGGCTCCCCGCCAGCTGCTGAGCCCAGTCCCGGCTCCCGCCAGCTGCTGAGCCGTGTCCCGGCTCCCCGTCAGCGGCCGAGCCCCGTCCCGGGGCCCCAATGGCGATCCCAGCTCCCGATCCAGCGGAGCACGCTGTGCGCCCGAACCAAGTTCACGTTCAGGCGGAGCACATCCTGCCCCCGACCCAAGTTCACGTTCACGCGGAGCCCGTCCGGCGTCCGTCCCTAGTTCACGTTCAGGCGGAGCACGCTGTGCGTCCGTCCCAAGCTCACGTTCAGGCGGAGCACGCTGTGCGTCCGTCCCAAGCTCACGTTCAGGCGGAGCACGTTGTGCGTCCGTCCCAAGTCCACGTTCAGGGGAAGCACACCCTGCTTCCGACCCAGGTTCACGTTCAGGAGGAGCACGCTGCGCGTCCGTCCCAAGCTCACGTTCCGGCGGAGCACGTTGTGCGTCCGTCCCAAGCCCATGTTCCGGTGGGGCACGCCTTGCCTCCGCTCCAAGCTCACGTTTTGGCAGAACACGGCCCGCAGCCGTCACTCCCGGTCCCTGCACCCGTGGTGGACGACGAGCAGTCGCCTGCCGTATCGGTCCCAGCGGCGCCTGATGAAGCGCCGCCGCTCCCGGTCCCGGTGCCTGCGATGGACGACGGTCCGCCGCCGAGTCACGCCTCAGCCTCGGCGACGCACGACGACCCACCATCGCACCCCGCTCTGGCCTCGGCAGCATCCGACGACCCGTCGCCACTGCTCGCCTTGGCTCCGGCAGCGCTCGACGACCCACGGCCGCTCCTGGTTTCTGCCTCGGCGGTGGACGGCGACTCACCGCCGCTCCACATTCTTGTCTCGGCAGGGGTCGACGACCAGCCGCCGCTCCCGGTTCCGGTGCCCGCGATGGACGACGGTCCGCCGCCGCGTCACGCCTCAGTCTCGGCGACGCACGAGGACCCACCACCGCGCCCCGCTCTGGCCGCGGCAGCATCCGACGACCCGTCGCCACTGCTCGCCTTGGCCCCCATTGTGGGACTAATAAAGGACATCTTATCTTATCTTCTCTTATTATTATTATTATTATTAGGGCCTGAGCAGCGACCGCTGCGAAGTCCCTATTGTTTTTGTAGAAATTATTATTATTATTATTTTTCCGATTGTTCGATTGCATTTTTGACCCCCGAAACATGCACAAAAATTCACCAAACTTGGCAGTCTCATCGGGCATGGCGAAAAATGTGATATTTTAATGTCTAATATGAATAGGAAGTGAGTTATGAATTTTTGAAAGTCCGACTTTTGCCCTTTTTTGCATGTTTACAGGGGTCATTCTTTTGCACCCTGATCCTAAAGGCTTCATCTGATTGCCTTAAAATTCTGTCTGTAGCATCTTAAGACCTGGGACCAACACTGGGGCTAAAATTTTTTGTTTCCGAAATACTATATGACGGGGGCGGGGCTTCGAAGTTTTCACTTAAGATTTCCTTCGCCGCAATGGACAAAATGCTTAATAACTCTCTGCACATGCTGCTAAAAATCCAAAACTTCACATGTACATAAAGAGTCGGTACCTGAAAACATCTATATGTTTATATTCAGTTATACACCTTGCGCCAATCAATATCATTTTTTACATTTTGACGTACTGCACGGTGCCCTTTTAACGAATCCGATTGAAAATTGGCTAGAAAAGACTCAAGACATTGATCTTACTCTATCCCTATTTTTGTGACTTTCCTTCGAAGGGCGTGGCTATTACGGTGCCGCAGAGTCTGATTATTCTCCGTGGCAACAAAAGTTCCTGCAAAATGATTCAGATGATCCATCTTCTTGAACTTTTTCACATTTGAGGATATTCAGGCCCTGAAGACGGCTGCCAACTTATTTTTGATCGCAGTGGTAGCGCCACCAACTGGTTAAAACAAATACAAATTATTTTCGTTGATGTTTTTCTCCGGGCAGGTTAACAAAATCTACCTTATATTTGCTCGGATGAGTGTTTAGGACTTGAGGATGTCACAATACGCCTTCTTCAGAGTGTCACATGATGGTGTCTTGTGACCCGTCTTTATCAGCTGATGTTCCATGAGGGCGTGACTTACCTGTCACAAGAATGAAGGCAAGTCACACCCCCGCTGTCCGTTCACTCCGCCAAGATGCTGCTCTAGGTGGTAGAGAGGATGAAGGCTCCCTTGTCTCTGTTCATGGTTTTTATGCCTCGCTTGCAGATCTCAATGGCCTCTCTGATCCAGCGCTGTTGTTTGTTCTCTTCGGTGCGGATGACCCTGCCCTTCTCCCGGTCCATGATGTGGTTTTCCCTTTTGCAGTGGTCAGTGATTGCTGATTTGTAATGTTCATGTTGTGCTTGTTCTTTTACTGCTCTGATTTTTCATTTTTTTGACAGGTAAGTCACACCCTCATGGAACATCAGCTGATAAAGACGGGTCTCAAGACACCATCATGCGACACTCTGAAGAAGGCGAAAGACTCGCCGAAACATGTCAGGTAAAAAATTAACCTAAAACATAATTGTCTGCTTTTAATGAATCAGTCAAATATCAATAATAAGAAGACAAAATGAACCTAATACAAATAAATGAATGCTTAATAACTCCCCTGCACATGCTCCTGAAAATCCAAACCTTCACCTGTAAATAAAACGTCCCGACCTGAAGACATCTTAATGTTATTATTTTGTTATACACACAGCGCCGCCAAGTGGAATCAAAAATGTGTTTTTATTTTAATTTTCACATCCTGCACGGTGCCCTTTTGACAAATCCGACTGAAAATTAGTCAGAAAAGACTCAAGACAATGATCTTTCTCTCTGCCGAATTTTGTGATGTTTTGGCAAAAGGCATGGCTATTACGGTGCTGAAAAGTCAGATTGTACTCTGTGGCAACAAAAGCTCCGGCAACATGACTCAGATGATCCTATCTTCTCGAAGTTGTACACATTTGAGGATACTTCAGCCCTGAAGACATCTACCAACTTATTTTTCATCGTAGTAGTAGCGCCACCAACTGGTAAAAGCTAATACAAGTTATTTTCTTGGATGTTTTTCTCCGTGCAACTCAACAAGGTCGCCCTCATATATGCTCGGATGACTGTTTCGGCCATGAGGATGTCACAATACGAAATTCGTCCTTTTTCGTGTAAAGTTGTGGGAGTGGCATTGCACTGTTCGGCAATAAAACAACGCTGATTATGAGGTTCTACATATGAACGACAACTCGTGAAACTTTACACACACATCAGGCAGAGCAAATTTATCAATATTTTATACGTTAGTTGTGCAGCTTTTTTGAAATGGCTCGCCATGGCCCTCGAGAAATGTTCAAAAAAGCAGCCCTGGTTGAGTGTTTCACCTCGCTTTTTGTAAATTTTATGGAGTACAGTGAACCCTCGGTTATGGCGGTTAATGGGGACAGAGACCACCCGCGAAAACTGAAAATCCGCGAAGTAGCGGCGCACCTTCAAAAATGCTTAAAAGAAAATACAATATATATAATAAATATATATATATATATATATATATATGTATGTATATATATATATATATATATATATACGGGGAGAGAGAGAGTGAAATTCATGTTATAACAAAAAAAACAAATTATTATTAAAACGTATTATTTTTTTATTCCCCAGCCATTCTTTTTGTATTTATTTAATTACTCCGACTTTTACCTGCTGGTACGCCGTCCGGTGTGCCCTGTGAAATGAAAGGTGGCATTCTTTATTTATTTATTCATTTATTCATTCATAACTGACAGCTTCGCGCTCCGCTCGTGCCCGGGCGGAAGAGGTGCTCCAATTCGGCTTAACTGTGACACACGCCCACCCTCCTCCCCCGGAGCTTCCATTCGGTTAAACTTAGGGGCCGCTTGGCACCGCCCGTGCCCGGGGAAGGTGCTCCTCTTCGGCTTACTGTGTCGCGAGCATGCCCTCCTCCTCCGGAGATTCCATTCGGTTAAACTTAGGGGCCGCTTGTAACCGCCCGTGCCCGGGGAAGGTGCTCCTCTTCGGCTTACTGTGACGCGAGCATGCCCTCCTCCTCCGGAGCTTCCATTCGGTTAAACTTAGGGGCCGCTTGGCACCGCCCGTGCCCGGGGAAGGTGCTCCTCTACGGCTTAACTGCCACGCACGCCGGCCGGAGCTCTGGTACGGTCCGAACCGCGCGAAACGTCGTCACCGATCGTGTCCGGGGGAACGTGCTCTTCTTCGTCCACTCTCCTCTTCGCCCACGCTCTTCTTCGGCGCACGCCGGCCGTCTAACCGCTCCAGCGCCCCGTCGTGCCGCTCGGCGAAACTACAATGCCCCCGAATATTTTTTATACCCGCGACGCACTGAACCCGCGAAAGGTGAACCGCGAAGTAGCGAGGGTTCACTGTATGTATAAGACCAAGACCTACAAAAAAGTCTCTTGGAGCAATAAGCTAGGTTTTACAGGAAGTCGGCCATTTTGAATTTACTTAAAAGGGGGCGGGTCACCACAATGGACTTTGTGTAGAAATTATTATTGGGGCCCGAGCAGCGACCGCGGCGAGGTCCCTATTGTTTATGTAGAAATTATTATTTAGGGCCCGAGCAGCGACCGCTACGAGGTCCCCATTGTTTTTGTGGAAATTATTATTATTATTATTATTAGGGCCCGAGCAGTGACCGCTGCGAGGTCCCTATTGTTTTTCTAGAAATTGTTATTAGGGCCCAAGCTGCGACGGCTGCGAGGTCCCTATTGTTTTTGTAGAAAATATTATTACTTTTATTATTATTATTATTATTATTATTATTAGGGCCTGAGCAGCGACCGCTGCGAAGTCCCTATTGTTTTTGTAGAAATTATTATTATTATTATTTTTCCGATTGTTCGATTGCATTTTTGACCCCCGAAACATGCACAAAAATTCACCAAACTTGGCAGTCTCATCGGGCATGGCGAAAAATTTGATATTTTAACGTCTAATATGAACAGGAAGTGAGTTATGAATTTTTGAAAGTCCGACTTTTGCCCTTTTTTGCATGTTTACAGGGGTCATTCTTTTGCACCCTGATCCTAAAGGCTTCATCTGATTGCCTTAAAATTCTGTCTGTAGCATCTTAAGACCTGGGACAAACACTGGGGCTAAAATTGGGGCTAAAATCTTTTGTTTCCGAAATACTATATGACGGGGGCGGGGCTTCAAAGTTTTCACTTAAGATTTCCTTCGCCGCAATGGACAAAATGCTTAATAACTCTCCTGCACATGCTGCTAAAAATCCAAAACTTCACATGTACATAAAGAGTCGGTACCTGAAGACATCTATATGTTTATATTCTGTTATACACCTTGCGCCAATCAATATCATTTTTTACATTTTGACGTACTGCACGGTGCCCTTTTAACGAATCCGATTGAAAATTGGCTAGAAAAGACTCAAGACATTGATCTTACTCTATCCCTATTTTTGTGACTTTCCTTCGAAGGGCGTGGCTATTACGGTGCCGCAGAGTCTGATTATTCTCCGTGGCAACAAAAGTTCCTGCAAAATGATTCAGATGATCCATCTTCTCGAAATTTTTCACATTTGAGGATATTCAGGCCCTGAAGACGGCTGCCAACTTATTTTTGATCGCAGTGGTAGCGCCACCAACTGGTTAAAACAAATACAAATTATTTTCGTTGATTTTTTTCTCCGGGCAGGTTAACAAAATCTACCTTATATTTGCTCGGATGAGTGTTTAGGCCTTGAGGATGTCACAATACGAAAGTCTTTCGCCTTCTTCAGAGTGTCACATGATGGTGTCTTGTGACCCGTCTTTATCAGCTGATGTTCCATGAGGGCGTGACTTACCTGTCACAAGAATGAAGGCAAGTCACGCCCCCCGCTGTCCGTTCACTCCGCCAAGATGCTGCTCCAGGTGGTAGAGAGGATGAAGGCTCCCTTGTCTCTGTTCATGGTTTTTATGCCTCGCTTGCAGATCTCAATGGCCTCTCTGATCCAGCGCTGTTGTTCGTTCTCTTCGGTGCGGATGACCCTGCCCTTCTCCCGGTCCATGATGTGGTTTTCCCTTTTGCAGTGGTCAGTGATTGCTGATTTGTAATGTTCATGTTGTGCTTGTCATGATCCGCGTCGGGCATGACAGCCTTTTGTTATTGTTTTCATATGCATGCGGTTTTTGTTATTGTTTTTGTTGTTATTTTCTCCCCTCCTTCCTGCCATGTGCCTTTTCCTGTCTGTTTTGATCAGCTGAGCAGGGGCGTTTCCCCTCAGCACCTCGCCCTCACCAGCCACGCACCTGCTCCTCATCAACGATCACACACCTGCTCCCCATCTGCTCCCCTGATTACCGGACTACTTAAGCCTTCCATGCTCTCAACCCAGTGTCGGGTCATTGCCGAAAATCACGGACAGCCACGACCACCTTTGTTCACGTTCTGCTCCTTGTTCATGTTCATGCTCTGGTTCCCCTCTTCGTTCCCGTCTTTCAGTGTTGTTCCTCGCCCTGCCTCCCAGTCTGGTCACGTTAAGTTTGTCTTTTGTTATTTTTCACCCTGCCACATTGTTTGCCCTGGTTGTTTCAGTTAATAAATTCCCTTCATGTTTCTGACCTCTCTGCCTCCTCGCCTTTTGGGTCCACCTCCTCCTCGCCGACCGGCGAGTCCTGACAGAATGACCCGACCAAAGAAGGACCCAGCGAGAGGCTCATGACGCCGCCGGACGGACAACCCCCCTCAGCCTGCCGACCAACCCCGTGTCCTTCAAGTAGGTTCCATTTTCCGCTCGACGTCTGTTTCTCCCCTTTTGCCCCCCGATTACAGCACCGATTACCAGCCTGTCATACCCCCTCACCTGATCATAGATTCGGATTACGAGGACGATTTTGAGCACCAAGCCCTTTCACCCCCTCACGGTTCGAGTAAGTCCGGTCACGAGTTTGATTTTGAGCACCTTGCCCCTCACATTTTTTCCGATCCAGATCACGACTATGATTTTGAATATATTGCCACTCTCTTAGTCGCTCAGCGCAACGCGGAGTTATTTTTGAGCCGTCACCCTCCTCCCCCCGAGCCATTTGAGTTTTTCGCGACCACCTCCCACTCCCCCTCGCGCGCTTCACGTCCCAAATCCCGGAAGTCACGGTCACGTCGCGCACATCGTTCACCATCAGTTTCAGCACCGGATCACGCTCCCCTGGCTTCTCCTAGCTCGCGTTCACCAGCCCCCGCAGTCACGGTCCCTCAGGTCTCCCGTTTTCCTGATTCCCTATGGCGGCAGGCTGACAGGGATCAGGGTTCCCGGTTCGGCTGTGCCCGGATCGACTGCTGCACCCGGCCCGCTGTCGCCTCCACGCCTGCAGCAGTGACCAATGCAGCTCCCGCTGCACGGACCCCGCCGCCTCCATGCGAGCCGCAGCCTCCAGAGTCCCGTGCCGACTCCTCGAAGGCGGCCGAGCCCCGTTCCGGCTCCCCGCCAGCTGCTGAGCCCTGTCCCGGCTCCCCGCCAGCTGCTGAGCCCTGTCCCGGCTCCCCGCCAGCTGCTGAGCCCTGTCCCGGCTCCCCGCCAGCTGCTGAGCCCTGTCCCGGCTCCCCGCCAGCTGCTGAGCCCTGTCCCGGCTCCCCGCCAGCTGCTGAGCCCAGTCCCGGCTCCCCGCCAGCTGCTGAGCCCAGTCCCGGCTTCCCGCCAGCTGCTGAGCCCAGTCCCGGCTCCCCGCCAGCTGCTGAGCCCAGTCCCGGCTCCCCGCCAGCTGCTGAGCCCAGTCCCGGCTCCCCGCCAGCTGCTGAGCCCAGTCCCGGCTCCCCGCCAGCTGCTGAGCCCAGTCCCGGCTCCCCGCCAGCTGCTGAGCCCAGTCCCGGCTCCCCGCCAGCTGCTGAGCCGTGTCCCGGCTCCCCGTCAGCGGCCGAGCCCCGTCCCGGGGCCCCAATGGCGATCCCAGCTCCCGATCCAGCGGAGCACGCTGTGCGCCCGAACCAAGTTCACGTTCAGGCGGAGCACATCCTGCCCCCGACCCAAGTTCACGTTCACGCGGAGCCCGTCCGGCGTCCGTCCCTAGTTCACGTTCAGGCGGAGCACGCTGTGCGTCCGTCCCAAGCTCACGTTCAGGCGGAGCACGCTGTGCGTCCGTCCCAAGCTCACGTTCAGGCGGAGCACGTTGTGCGTCCGTCCCAAGTCCACGTTCAGGGGAAGCACACCCTGCTTCCGACCCAGGTTCACGTTCAGGAGGAGCACGCTGCGCGTCCGTCCCAAGCTCACGTTCCGGCGGAGCACGTTGTGCGTCCGTCCCAAGCCCATGTTCCGGTGGGGCACGCCTTGCCTCCGCTCCAAGCTCACGTTTTGGCAGAACACGGCCCGCAGCCGTCACTCCCGGTCCCTGCACCCGTGGTGGACGACGAGCAGTCGCCTGCCGTATCGGTCCCAGCGGCGCCTGATGAAGCGCCGCCGCTCCCGGTCCCGGTGCCTGCGATGGACGACGGTCCGCCGCCGAGTCACGCCTCAGCCTCGGCGACGCACGACGACCCACCATCGCACCCCGCTCTGGCCTCGGCAGCATCCGACGACCCGTCGCCACTGCTCGCCTTGGCTCCGGCAGCGCTCGACGACCCACGGCCGCTCCTGGTTTCTGCCTCGGCGGTGGACGGCGACTCACCGCCGCTCCACATTCTTGTCTCGGCAGGGGTCGACGACCAGCCGCCGCTCCCGGTTCCGGTGCCCGCGATGGACGACGGTCCGCCGCCGCGTCACGCCTCAGTCTCGGCGACGCACGAGGACCCACCACCGCGCCCCGCTCTGGCCGCGGCAGCATCCGACGACCCGTCGCCACTGCTCGCCTTGGCCCCCATTGTGGGACTAATAAAGGACATCTTATCTTATCTTCTCTTATTATTATTATTATTATTAGGGCCTGAGCAGCGACCGCTGCGAAGTCCCTATTGTTTTTGTAGAAATTATTATTATTATTATTTTTCCGATTGTTCGATTGCATTTTTGACCCCCGAAACATGCACAAAAATTCACCAAACTTGGCAGTCTCATCGGGCATGGCGAAAAATGTGATATTTTAATGTCTAATATGAATAGGAAGTGAGTTATGAATTTTTGAAAGTCCGACTTTTGCCCTTTTTTGCATGTTTACAGGGGTCATTCTTTTGCACCCTGATCCTAAAGGCTTCATCTGATTGCCTTAAAATTCTGTCTGTAGCATCTTAAGACCTGGGACCAACACTGGGGCTAAAATTTTTTGTTTCCGAAATACTATATGACGGGGGCGGGGCTTCGAAGTTTTCACTTAAGATTTCCTTCGCCGCAATGGACAAAATGCTTAATAACTCTCTGCACATGCTGCTAAAAATCCAAAACTTCACATGTACATAAAGAGTCGGTACCTGAAAACATCTATATGTTTATATTCAGTTATACACCTTGCGCCAATCAATATCATTTTTTACATTTTGACGTACTGCACGGTGCCCTTTTAACGAATCCGATTGAAAATTGGCTAGAAAAGACTCAAGACATTGATCTTACTCTATCCCTATTTTTGTGACTTTCCTTCGAAGGGCGTGGCTATTACGGTGCCGCAGAGTCTGATTATTCTCCGTGGCAACAAAAGTTCCTGCAAAATGATTCAGATGATCCATCTTCTTGAACTTTTTCACATTTGAGGATATTCAGGCCCTGAAGACGGCTGCCAACTTATTTTTGATCGCAGTGGTAGCGCCACCAACTGGTTAAAACAAATACAAATTATTTTCGTTGATGTTTTTCTCCGGGCAGGTTAACAAAATCTACCTTATATTTGCTCGGATGAGTGTTTAGGACTTGAGGATGTCACAATACGCCTTCTTCAGAGTGTCACATGATGGTGTCTTGTGACCCGTCTTTATCAGCTGATGTTCCATGAGGGCGTGACTTACCTGTCACAAGAATGAAGGCAAGTCACACCCCCGCTGTCCGTTCACTCCGCCAAGATGCTGCTCTAGGTGGTAGAGAGGATGAAGGCTCCCTTGTCTCTGTTCATGGTTTTTATGCCTCGCTTGCAGATCTCAATGGCCTCTCTGATCCAGCGCTGTTGTTTGTTCTCTTCGGTGCGGATGACCCTGCCCTTCTCCCGGTCCATGATGTGGTTTTCCCTTTTGCAGTGGTCAGTGATTGCTGATTTGTAATGTTCATGTTGTGCTTGTTCTTTTACTGCTCTGATTTTTCATTTTTTTGACAGGTAAGTCACACCCTCATGGAACATCAGCTGATAAAGACGGGTCTCAAGACACCATCATGCGACACTCTGAAGAAGGCGAAAGACTCGCCGAAACATGTCAGGTAAAAAATTAACCTAAAACATAATTGTCTGCTTTTAATGAATCAGTCAAATATCAATAATAAGAAGACAAAATGAACCTAATACAAATAAATGAATGCTTAATAACTCCCCTGCACATGCTCCTGAAAATCCAAACCTTCACCTGTAAATAAAACGTCCCGACCTGAAGACATCTTAATGTTATTATTTTGTTATACACACAGCGCCGCCAAGTGGAATCAAAAATGTGTTTTTATTTTAATTTTCACATCCTGCACGGTGCCCTTTTGACAAATCCGACTGAAAATTAGTCAGAAAAGACTCAAGACAATGATCTTTCTCTCTGCCGAATTTTGTGATGTTTTGGCAAAAGGCATGGCTATTACGGTGCTGAAAAGTCAGATTGTACTCTGTGGCAACAAAAGCTCCGGCAACATGACTCAGATGATCCTATCTTCTCGAAGTTGTACACATTTGAGGATACTTCAGCCCTGAAGACATCTACCAACTTATTTTTCATCGTAGTAGTAGCGCCACCAACTGGTAAAAGCTAATACAAGTTATTTTCTTGGATGTTTTTCTCCGTGCAACTCAACAAGGTCGCCCTCATATATGCTCGGATGACTGTTTCGGCCATGAGGATGTCACAATACGAAATTCGTCCTTTTTCGTGTAAAGTTGTGGGAGTGGCATTGCACTGTTCGGCAATAAAACAACGCTGATTATGAGGTTCTACATATGAACGACAACTCGTGAAACTTTACACACACATCAGGCAGAGCAAATTTATCAATATTTTATACGTTAGTTGTGCAGCTTTTTTTAAATGGCTCGCCATGGCCCTCGAGAAATGTTCAAAAAAGCAGCCCTGGTTGAGTGTTTCACCTCGCTTTTTGTAAATTTTATGGAGTACAGTGAACCCTCGGTTATGGCGGTTAATGGGGACAGAGACCACCCGCGAAAACTGAAAATCCGCGAAGTAGCGGCGCACCTTCAAAAATGCTTAAAAGAAAATACAATATATATAATAAATATATATATATATATGTATATATATATATGTATATATATATATATATATATACGGGGAGAGAGAGAGTGAAATTCATGTTATAACAAAAAAAACAAATTATTATTAAAACGTATTATTTTTTTATTCCCCAGCCATTCTTTTTGTATTTATTTAATTACTCCGACTTTTACCTGCTGGTACGCCGTCCGGTGTGCCCTGTGAAATGAAAGGTGGCATTCTTTATTTATTTATTCATTTATTCATTCATAACTGACAGCTTCGCGCTCCGCTCGTGCCCGGGCGGAAGAGGTGCTCCAATTCGGCTTAACTGTGACACACGCCCACCCTCCTCCCCCGGAGCTTCCATTCGGTTAAACTTAGGGGCCGCTTGGCACCGCCCGTGCCCGGGGAAGGTGCTCCTCTTCGGCTTACTGTGTCGCGAGCATGCCCTCCTCCTCCGGAGATTCCATTCGGTTAAACTTAGGGGCCGCTTGTAACCGCCCGTGCCCGGGGAAGGTGCTCCTCTTCGGCTTACTGTGACGCGAGCATGCCCTCCTCCTCCGGAGCTTCCATTCGGTTAAACTTAGGGGCCGCTTGGCACCGCCCGTGCCCGGGGAAGGTGCTCCTCTACGGCTTAACTGCCACGCACGCCGGCCGGAGCTCTGGTACGGTCCGAACCGCGCGAAACGTCGTCACCGATCGTGTCCGGGGGAACGTGCTCTTCTTCGTCCACTCTCCTCTTCGCCCACGCTCTTCTTCGGCGCACGCCGGCCGTCTAACCGCTCCAGCGCCCCGTCGTGCCGCTCGGCGAAACTACAATGCCCCCGAATATTTTTTATACCCGCGACGCACTGAACCCGCGAAAGGTGAACCGCGAAGTAGCGAGGGTTCACTGTATGTATAAGACCAAGACCTACAAAAAAGTCTCTTGGAGCAATAAGCTAGGTTTTACAGGAAGTCGGCCATTTTGAATTTACTTAAAAGGGGGCGGGTCACCACAATGGACTTTGTGTAGAAATTATTATTGGGGCCCGAGCAGCGACCGCGGCGAGGTCCCTATTGTTTATGTAGAAATTATTATTAGGGCCCGAGCAGCGACCGCTACGAGGTCCCCATTGTTTTTGTGGAAATTATTATTATTATTATTATTAGGGCCCGAGCAGTGACCGCTGCGAGGTCCCTATTGTTTTTCTAGAAATTGTTATTAGGGCCCAAGCTGCGACGGCTGCGAGGTCCCTATTGTTTTTGTAGAAAATATTATTACTTTTATTATTATTATTATTATTATTATTATTAGGGCCTGAGCAGCGACCGCTGCGAAGTCCCTATTGTTTTTGTAGAAATTATTATTATTATTATTTTTCCGATTGTTCGATTGCATTTTTGACCCCCGAAACATGCACAAAAATTCACCAAACTTGGCAGTCTCATCGGGCATGGCGAAAAATTTGATATTTTAACGTCTAATATGAACAGGAAGTGAGTTATGAATTTTTGAAAGTCCGACTTTTGCCCTTTTTTGCATGTTTACAGGGGTCATTCTTTTGCACCCTGATCCTAAAGGCTTCATCTGATTGCCTTAAAATTCTGTCTGTAGCATCTTAAGACCTGGGACAAACACTGGGGCTAAAATTGGGGCTAAAATCTTTTGTTTCCGAAATACTATATGACGGGGGCGGGGCTTCAAAGTTTTCACTTAAGATTTCCTTCGCCGCAATGGACAAAATGCTTAATAACTCTCCTGCACATGCTGCTAAAAATCCAAAACTTCACATGTACATAAAGAGTCGGTACCTGAAGACATCTATATGTTTATATTCTGTTATACACCTTGCGCCAATCAATATCATTTTTTACATTTTGACGTACTGCACGGTGCCCTTTTAACGAATCCGATTGAAAATTGGCTAGAAAAGACTCAAGACATTGATCTTACTCTATCCCTATTTTTGTGACTTTCCTTCGAAGGGCGTGGCTATTACGGTGCCGCAGAGTCTGATTATTCTCCGTGGCAACAAAAGTTCCTGCAAAATGATTCAGATGATCCATCTTCTCGAAATTTTTCACATTTGAGGATATTCAGGCCCTGAAGACGGCTGCCAACTTATTTTTGATCGCAGTGGTAGCGCCACCAACTGGTTAAAACAAATACAAATTATTTTCGTTGATTTTTTTCTCCGGGCAGGTTAACAAAATCTACCTTATATTTGCTCGGATGAGTGTTTAGGCCTTGAGGATGTCACAATACGAAAGTCTTTCGCCTTCTTCAGAGTGTCACATGATGGTGTCTTGTGACCCGTCTTTATCAGCTGATGTTCCATGAGGGCGTGACTTACCTGTCACAAGAATGAAGGCAAGTCACGCCCCCCGCTGTCCGTTCACTCCGCCAAGATGCTGCTCCAGGTGGTAGAGAGGATGAAGGCTCCCTTGTCTCTGTTCATGGTTTTTATGCCTCGCTTGCAGATCTCAATGGCCTCTCTGATCCAGCGCTGTTGTTCGTTCTCTTCGGTGCGGATGACCCTGCCCTTCTCCCGGTCCATGATGTGGTTTTCCCTTTTGCAGTGGTCAGTGATTGCTGATTTGTAATGTTCATGTTGTGCTTGTCATGATCCGCGTCGGGCATGACAGCCTTTTGTTATTGTTTTCATATGCATGCGGTTTTTGTTATTGTTTTTGTTGTTATTTTCTCCCCTCCTTCCTGCCATGTGCCTTTTCCTGTCTGTTTTGATCAGCTGAGCAGGGGCGTTTCCCCTCAGCACCTCGCCCTCACCAGCCACGCACCTGCTCCTCATCAACGATCACACACCTGCTCCCCATCTGCTCCCCTGATTACCGGACTACTTAAGCCTTCCATGCTCTCAACCCAGTGTCGGGTCATTGCCGAAAATCACGGACAGCCACGACCACCTTTTGTTCACGTTCTGCTCCTTGTTCATGTTCATGCTCTGGTTCCCCTCTTCGTTCCCGTCTTTCAGTGTTGTTCCTCGCCCTGCCTCCCAGTCTGGTCACGTTAAGTTTGTCTTTTGTTATTTTTCACCCTGCCACATTGTTTGCCCTGGTTGTTTCAGTTAATAAATTCCCTTCATGTTTCTGACCTCTCTGCCTCCTCGCCTTTTGGGTCCACCTCCTCCTCGCCGACCGGCGAGTCCTGACAGAATGACCCGACCAAAGAAGGACCCAGCGAGAGGCTCATGACGCCGCCGGACGGACAACCCCCCTCAGCCTGCCGACCAACCCCGTGTCCTTCAAGTAGGTTCCATTTTCCGCTCGACGTCTGTTTCTCCCCTTTTGCCCCCCGATTACAGCACCGATTACCAGCCTGTCATACCCCCTCACCTGATCATAGATTCGGATTACGAGGACGATTTTGAGCACCAAGCCCTTTCACCCCCTCACGGTTCGAGTAAGTCCGGTCACGAGTTTGATTTTGAGCACCTTGCCCCTCACATTTTTTCCGATCCAGATCACGACTATGATTTTGAATATATTGCCACTCTCTTAGTCGCTCAGCGCAACGCGGAGTTATTTTTGAGCCGTCACCCTCCTCCCCCCGAGCCATTTGAGTTTTTCGCGACCACCTCCCACTCCCCCTCGCGCGCTTCACGTCCCAAATCCCGGAAGTCACGGTCACGTCGCGCACATCGTTCACCATCAGTTTCAGCACCGGATCACGCTCCCCTGGCTTCTCCTAGCTCGCGTTCACCAGCCCCCGCAGTCACGGTCCCTCAGGTCTCCCGTTTTCCTGATTCCCTATGGCGGCAGGCTGACAGGGATCAGGGTTCCCGGTTCGGCTGTGCCCGGATCGACTGCTGCACCCGGCCCGCTGTCGCCTCCACGCCTGCAGCAGTGACCAATGCAGCTCCCGCTGCACGGACCCCGCCGCCTCCATGCGAGCCGCAGCCTCCAGAGTCCCGTGCCGACTCCTCGAAGGCGGCCGAGCCCCGTTCCGGCTCCCCGCCAGCTGCTGAGCCCTGTCCCGGCTCCCCGCCAGCTGCTGAGCCCTGTCCCGGCTCCCCGCCAGCTGCTGAGCCCTGTCCCGGCTCCCCGCCAGCTGCTGAGCCCTGTCCCGGCTCCCCGCCAGCTGCTGAGCCCTGTCCCGGCTCCCCGCCAGCTGCTGAGCCCAGTCCCGGCTCCCCGCCAGCTGCTGAGCCCAGTCCCGGCTTCCCGCCAGCTGCTGAGCCCAGTCCCGGCTCCCCGCCAGCTGCTGAGCCCAGTCCCGGCTCCCCGCCAGCTGCTGAGCCCAGTCCCGGCTCCCCGCCAGCTGCTGAGCCCAGTCCCGGCTCCCCGCCAGCTGCTGAGCCCAGTCCCGGCTCCCCGCCAGCTGCTGAGCCGTGTCCCGGCTCCCCGTCAGCGGCCGAGCCCCGTCCCGGGGCCCCAATGGCGATCCCAGCTCCCGATCCAGCGGAGCACGCTGTGCGCCCGAACCAAGTTCACGTTCAGGCGGAGCACATCCTGCCCCCGACCCAAGTTCACGTTCACGCGGAGCCCGTCCGGCGTCCGTCCCTAGTTCACGTTCAGGCGGAGCACGCTGTGCGTCCGTCCCAAGCTCACGTTCAGGCGGAGCACGCTGTGCGTCCGTCCCAAGCTCACGTTCAGGCGGAGCACGTTGTGCGTCCGTCCCAAGTCCACGTTCAGGGGAAGCACACCCTGCTTCCGACCCAGGTTCACGTTCAGGAGGAGCACGCTGCGCGTCCGTCCCAAGCTCACGTTCCGGCGGAGCACGTTGTGCGTCCGTCCCAAGCCCATGTTCCGGTGGGGCACGCCTTGCCTCCGCTCCAAGCTCACGTTTTGGCAGAACACGGCCCGCAGCCGTCACTCCCGGTCCCTGCACCCGTGGTGGACGACGAGCAGTCGCCTGCCGTATCGGTCCCAGCGGCGCCTGATGAAGCGCCGCCGCTCCCGGTCCCGGTGCCTGCGATGGACGACGGTCCGCCGCCGAGTCACGCCTCAGCCTCGGCGACGCACGACGACCCACCATCGCACCCCGCTCTGGCCTCGGCAGCATCCGACGACCCGTCGCCACTGCTCGCCTTGGCTCCGGCAGCGCTCGACGACCCACGGCCGCTCCTGGTTTCTGCCTCGGCGGTGGACGGCGACTCACCGCCGCTCCACATTCTTGTCTCGGCAGGGGTCGACGACCAGCCGCCGCTCCCGGTTCCGGTGCCCGCGATGGACAACGGTCCGCCGCCGCGTCACGCCTCAGTCTCGGCGACGCACGAGGACCCACCACCGCGCCCCGCTCTGGCCGCGGCAGCATCCGACGACCCGTCGCCACTGCTCGCCTTGGCCCCCATTGTGGGACTAATAAAGGACATCTTATCTTATCTTCTCTTATTATTATTATTATTATTAGGGCCTGAGCAGCGACCGCTGCGAAGTCCCTATTGTTTTTGTAGAAATTATTATTATTATTATTTTTCCGATTGTTCGATTGCATTTTTGACCCCCGAAACATGCACAAAAATTCACCAAACTTGGCAGTCTCATCGGGCATGGCGAAAAATGTGATATTTTAATGTCTAATATGAATAGGAAGTGAGTTATGAATTTTTGAAAGTCCGACTTTTGCCCTTTTTTGCATGTTTACAGGGGTCATTCTTTTGCACCCTGATCCTAAAGGCTTCATCTGATTGCCTTAAAATTCTGTCTGTAGCATCTTAAGACCTGGGACCAACACTGGGGCTAAAATTTTTTGTTTCCGAAATACTATATGACGGGGGCGGGGCTTCGAAGTTTTCACTTAAGATTTCCTTCGCCGCAATGGACAAAATGCTTAATAACTCTCTGCACATGCTGCTAAAAATCCAAAACTTCACATGTACATAAAGAGTCGGTACCTGAAAACATCTATATGTTTATATTCAGTTATACACCTTGCGCCAATCAATATCATTTTTTACATTTTGACGTACTGCACGGTGCCCTTTTAACGAATCCGATTGAAAATTGGCTAGAAAAGACTCAAGACATTGATCTTACTCTATCCCTATTTTTGTGACTTTCCTTCGAAGGGCGTGGCTATTACGGTGCCGCAGAGTCTGATTATTCTCCGTGGCAACAAAAGTTCCTGCAAAATGATTCAGATGATCCATCTTCTTGAACTTTTTCACATTTGAGGATATTCAGGCCCTGAAGACGGCTGCCAACTTATTTTTGATCGCAGTGGTAGCGCCACCAACTGGTTAAAACAAATACAAATTATTTTCGTTGATGTTTTTCTCCGGGCAGGTTAACAAAATCTACCTTATATTTGCTCGGATGAGTGTTTAGGACTTGAGGATGTCACAATACGAAAGTCTTTCGCCTTCTTCAGAGTGTCACATGATGGTGTCTTGTGGCCCGTCTTTATCAGCTGATGTTCCATGAGGGCGTGACTTACCTGTCACAAGAATGAAGGCAAGTCACGCCCCCCGCTGTCCGTTCACTCCGCCAAGATGCTGCTCCAGGTGGTAGAGAGGATGAAGGCTCCCTTGTCTCTGTTCATGGTTTTTATGCCTCGCTTGCAGATCTCAATGGCCTCTCTGATCCAGCGCTGTTGTTTGTTCTCTTCGGTGCGGATGACCCTGCCCTTCTCCCGGTCCATGATGTGGTTTTCCCTTTTGCAGTGGTTAGTGATTGCTGATTTGTAATGTTCATGTTGTGCTTGTTCTTTTACTGCTCTGATTTTTCATTTTTTTGACAGGTAAGTCACACCCTCATGGAACATCAGCTGATAAAGACGGGTCTCAAGACACCATCATGCGACACTCTGAAGAAGGCGAAAGACTCGCCGAAACATGTCAGGTAAAAAATTAACCTAAAACATAATTGTCTGCTTTTAATGAATCAGTCAAATATCAATAATAAGAAGACAAAATGAACCTAATACAAATAAATGAATGCTTAATAACGCCCCTGCACATGCTCCTAAAAATCCAAACCTTCACCTGTAAATAAAACGTCCCGACCTGAAGACATCTTAATGTTATTATTTTGTTATACACACAGCGCCGCCAAGTGGAATCAAAAATGTGTTTTTATTTTAATTTTCACGTACTGCACGGTGCCCTTTTGACGAATCCGACTGAAAATTAGTCAGAAAAGACTCAAGACAATGATCTTACTCTCTGCCGAATTTTGTGACGTTTTGGCAAAAGGCGTGGCTATTACGGTGCTGAAAAATCCGATTGTACTTTGTGGCAACAAAAGCTCCGGCAACATGACTCAGATGATCCTATCTTCTCGAAGTTGTACACATTTGAGGATACTTCAGCCCTGAAGACATCTACCAACTTATTTTTCATCGTAGTAGTAGCGCCACCAACTGGTAAAAGCTAATACAAGTTATTTTCTTGGATGTTTTTCTCCGTGCAACTCAACAAGGTCGCCCTCATATATGCTCGGATGACTGTTTCGGCCATGAGGATGTCACAATACGAAATTCATCCTTTTTCGTGAAAAGTTGTGGGAGTGGCATTGCACTGTTCGGCAATAAAACAACGCTGATTATGAGGTTCTAAATATGAACGACAACTCGTGAAACTTTACACACACATCAGGCAGAGCAAATTTATCAATATTTTATACGTTAGTTGTGCAGCTTTTTTGAAATGGCTCGCCATGGCCCTCGAGAAATGTTAAAAAAAGCAGCCCTGGTTGAGTGTTTCACCTTGCTTTTTGTAAATTTTATGGAGTACAGTGAACCCTCGGTTATCGCGGTTAATGGGGACAGAGACCACCCGCGAAAACTGAAAATCCGCGAAGTAGCGGCGCACCTTCAAAAATGCTTAAAAAAAAATACAATATATATAATAAATAAATATATATATATATATATATATATATATATATATATATATATATATATATAGACAGAGAGAGAGAGTGAAATTCATGTTATAACAAAAAAAACAAATTATTATTAAAACGTATTATTTTTTTATTCCCCAGCCATTCTTTTTGTATTTATTTAATTACTCCGACTTTTACCTGCTGGTACGCCGTCCGGTGTGCCCTGTGAAATGAAAGGTGGCATTCTTTATTTATTTATTTATTTATTCATTTATTCATTCATAACTGACAGCTTCGCGCTCCGTTCGTGCCCGGGCGGAAGAGGTGTTCCAATTCGGCTTTACTGTGACACACGCCCGCCCTCCTGCCCCGGAGCTTCCATTCGGTTAAACTTAGGGGCCGCTTGGCACCGCCCGTGCCCGGGGAAGGTGCTCCTCTTTGGCTTACTGTGACGCGAGCATGCCCGCCTCCTCCGGAGCTTCCATTCGGTTAAACTTAGGGGCCGCTTGGAACCGCCCGTGCCCGGGGAAGGTGCTCCTCTTTGGCTTACTGTGACGCGAGCATGCCCTCCTCCTCCGGAGCTTCCATTCGGTTAAACTTAGGGGCCGCTTGGCACCGCCCGTGCCCGGGGAAGGTACTCCTCTACGGCTTAACTGCCACGCACGCCGGCCGGAGCTCTGGTACGGTCCGAACCGCGCGAAACGTCGCCACCGATCGTGTCCGGGGGAACGTGCTCTTCTTCGTCCACTCTCCTCTTCACCCACGCTCTTCTTCGGCGCACGCCGGCCGTCTAACCGCTCCAGCGCCCGTCGTGCCGCTCGGCGAAACTACAATGCCCCCGAATATTTTTTATACCCGCGAAGCACTGAACCCGCGAAAGGTGAACCGCGAAGTAGCGAGGGTTCACCGTATGTATAAGACCAAGACCTACAAAAAAGTCTCTTGGAGCAATGAGCTAGGTTTTACAGGAAGTCGGCCATTTTGAATTTACTTAAAAGGGGCGGGTCACCACAATGGACTTTGTGTAGAAATTATTATTGGGGCCCGAGCAGCGACCGCGGCGAGGTCCCTATTGTTTATGTAGAAATTATTATTAGGGCCCGAGCAGCGACCGCTACGAGGTCCCCATTGTTTTTGTGGAAATTATTATTATTTTTATTATTATTATTATTAGGGCCCGAGCAGTGACCGCTGCGAGGTCCCTATTGTTTTTCTAGAAATTGTTATTAGGGCCCAAGCTGCGACGGCTGCGAGGTCCCTACTGTTTTTGTAGAAAATATTATTACTTTTATTATTATTATTATTATTATTATTATTAGGGCCTGAGCAGCGACCGCTGCGAAGTCCCTATTGTTTTTGTAGAAATTATTATTATTATTATTTTTCCGATTGTTCGATTGCATTTTTGTCCCCCGAAACATGCACAAAAATTCACCAAACTTGGCAGTCTCATCGGGCATGGCGAAAAATTTGATATTTTAACGTCTAATATGAACAGGAAGTGAGTTATGAATTTTTGAAAGTCCGACTTTTGCCCTTTTTTGCATGTTTACAGGGGTCATTCTTTTGCACCCTGATCCTAAAGGCTTCATCTGATTGCCTTAAAATTCTGTCTGTAGCATCTTAAGACCTGGGACAAACACTGGGACTAAAATTTTTTGTTTCCGAAATACTATATGACGGGGGCGGGGCTTCGAAGTTTTCACTTAAGATTTCCTTCGCCGCAATGGACAAAATGCTTAATAACTCTCTTGCACATGCTGCTAAAAATCCAAAACTTCACATGTACATAAAGAGTCGGTACCTGAAGACATCTATATGTTTATATTCAGTTATACACCTTGCGCCAATCAATATCATTTTTTACATTTTGACGTACTGCACGGTGCCCTTTTAACGAATCCGATTGAAAATTGGCTAGAAAAGACTCAAGACATTGATCTTACTCTATCCCTATTTTTGTGACTTTCCTTCGAAGGGCGTGGCTATTACGGTGCCGCAGAGTCTGATTATTCTCCGTGGCAACAAAAGTTCCTGCAAAATGATTCAGATGATCCATCTTCTCGAAATTTTTCACATTTGAGGATATTCAGGCCCTGAAGACGGCTGCCAACTTATTTTTGATCGCAGTGGTAGCGCCACCAACTGGTTAAAACAAATACAAATTATTTTCGTTGATGTTTTTCTCCGGGCAGGTTAACAAAATCTACCTTATATTTGCTCGGATGAGTGTTTAGGCCTTGAGGATGTCACAATACGAAAGTCTTTCGCCTTTTTCAGAGTGTCACATGATGGTGTCTTGTGGCCCGTCTTTATCAGCTGATGTTCCATGAGGGCGTGACTTACCTGTCACAAGAATGAAGGCAAGTCACGCCCCCCGCTGTCCGTTAACTCCGCCAAGATGCTGCTCCAGGTGGTAGAGAGGATGAAGGCTCCCTTGTCTCTGTTCATGGTTTTTATGCCTCGCTTGCAGATCTCAATGGCCTCTCTGATCCAGCGCTGTTGTTTGTTCTCTTCGGTGCCGATGACCCTGCCCTTCTCCCGGTCCATGATGTGGTTTTCCCTTTTGCAGTGGTCAGTGATTGCTGATTTGTAATGTTCATGTTGTGCTTGTTCTTTTACTGCTCCGATTTTTCATTTTTTTGACAGGTAAGTCACACCCTCATGGAACATCAGCTGATAAAGACGGGTCTCAAGACACCATCATGCGACACTCTGAAGAAGGCGAAAGACTCGCCGAAACATGTCAGGTAAAAAATTTTACCGAAAACATAATTGTCTGCTTTTAATGAATCTGTCAAATATCAATAATAAGAAGACAAAATGAACCTAATACAAATAAATGAATGCTTAATAACTCCCCTGCACATGCTCCTAAAAATCCAAACATTCACCTGTAAATAAAATGTCCCGACCTGAAGACATCTTAATGTTATTATTTTGTTATACACACAGCGCCGCCAAGTGGAATCAAAAATTTGTTTTTATTTTAATTTTCACGTACTGCACGGTGCCCTTTTGACGAATCCGACTGAAAATTAGTCAGAAAAGACTCAAGACAATGATCTTACTCTCTGCCGAGTTTTGTGACGTTTTGGCAAAAGGCGTGGCAATTACGGTGCTGAAAAGTCCGATTGTACTTTGTGGCAACAAAAGCTCCGGCAACATGACTCAGATGATCCTATCTTCTCGAAGTTGTACACATTTGAGGATACTTCAGCCCTGAAGACATCTACCAACTTATTTTTCATCGTAGTAGTAGCGCCACCAACTGGTAAAAGCTAATACAAGTTATTTTCTTGGATGTTTTTCTCCGTGCAACTCAACAAGGTCGCCCTCATATATGCTCGGAGGACTGTTTCGGCCATGAGGATGTCACAATACGAAATTCATCCTTTTTCGTGAAAAGTTGTGGGAGTGGCATTGCACTTTTTGGCAATAAAACAACGCTGATTATGAGGTTCTAAATATGAACGACAACTCGTGAAACTTGACACACACATCAGGCAGAGCAAATTTATCAATATTTTATACGTTAGTTGTGCAGCTTTTTTGAAATGGCTCGCCATGGCCCTCGAGAAATGTTCAAAAAAGCAGCCCTGGTTGAGTGTTTCACCTCGCTTTTTGTAAATTTTATGGAGTACAGTGAACCCTCGGTTATCGCGGTTAATGGGGACCGAGACCACCCGCGGAAACTGAAAATCCGCGAAGTAGCGGCGCACCTTCAAAAATGCTTAAAAGAAAATACAATATATATATAATAAATATATATATATATATATATATATATGTGTATATATATATATATATATATGTATATATATATATATATATATGTATATATATATATATGGGGAGAGAGAGAGAGAGAGAGAGTGAAATTCATGTTATAACAAAAAAAACAAATTATTATTAAAACGTATTTTTTTATTCCCCAGCCATTCTTTTTGTATTTATTTAATTACTCCGACTTTTACCTGCTGGTACGCCGTCCGGTGTTCCCTGTGAAATGAAAGGTGGCATTCTTTATTTATTTATTTATTTATTCATTTATTCATTCATAACTGACAGCTTCGCGCTCCGTTCGTGCCCGGGCGGAAGAGGTGTTCCAATTCGGCTTAACTGTGACACACGCCCGCCCTCCTCCCCCGGAGCTTCCATTCGGTTAAACTTAGGGGCCGCTTGGCACCGCCCGTGCCCGGGGAAGGTGCTCCTCTTCGGCTTACTGTGACGCGAGCATGCCCGCCTCCTCCGGAGCTTCAATTCGGTTAAACTTAGGGGCCGCTTGGAACCGCCCGTGCCCGGCGAAGGTGCTCCTCTTCGGCTTACTGTGACGCGAGCATGCCCTCCTCCTCCAGAGCTTCCATTCGGTTAAACTTAGGGGCCGCTTGGCACCGCCCGTGCCCGGGGACGGTGCTCCTCTACGGCTTAACTGCCACGCACGCCGGCCGGAGCCCTGGTACGGTCCGAACCGCGCGAAACGTCGCCACCGATCGTGTCCGGGGGAACGTGCTCTTCTTCGTCCACTCTCCTCTTCGCCCACGCTCTTCTTCGGCGCACGCCGGCCGTCTAACCGCTCCAGCGCCCGTCGTGCCGCTCGGCGAAACTACAATGCCCCCGAATATTTTTTAGACCCGCGAAGAACTGAACCCGCGAAAGGTGAACCGCGAAGTAGCGAGGGTTCACTGTATGTATAAGACCAAGACCTACAAAAAAGTCTCTTGGAGCAATGAGCTAGGTTTTACAGGAAGTCGGCCATTTTGAATTTACTTAAAAGGGGCGGGTCACCACAATGGACTTTGTGTAGAAATTATTATTGGGGCCCGAGCAGCGACCGCGGCGAGGTCCCTATTGTTTATGTAGAAATTATTATTAGGGCCCGAGCAGCAACCGCTACGAGGTCCCCATTGTTTTTGTGGAAATTATTATTATTATTATTATTAGGGCCCGAGCAGTGACCGCTGCGAGGTCCCTATCGTTTTTCTAGAAATTGTTATTAGGGCCCGAGCTGCGACGGCTGCGAAGTCCCTAATGTTTTTGTAGAAAATATTATTACTTTTATTATTATTATTATTATTATTATTAGGGCCTGAGCAGCGACCGCTGCGAAGTCGCTATTGTTTTTGTTGAAATTATTATTATTATTATTTTTCCGATTGTTCGATCGCATTTTTGACCCCCGAAACATGCACAAAAACTCACCAAACTTGGCAGTCTCATCGGGCATGGCGAAAAATTTGATATTTTAACGTCTAATATGAACAGGAAGTGAGTTATGAATTTTTGAAAGTCCGACTTTTGCCCTTTTTTGCATGTTTACAGGGGTCATTCTTTTGCACCCTGATCCTAAAGGCTTCATCTGATTGCCTTAAAATTCTGTCTGTAGCATCTTAAGACCTGGGACAAACACTGGGGCTAAAATCTTTTGTTTCCGAAATACTATATGACGGGGGCGGGGCTTCAAAGTTTTCACTTAAGATTTCCTTCGCCGCAATGGACAAAATGCTTAATAACTCTCATGCACATGCTGCTAAAAATCCAAAACTTCACATGTACATAAAGAGTCGGTACCTGAAGACATCTATATGTTTATATTCTGTTATACACCTTGCGCCAATCAATATCATTTTTTACATTTTGACGTACTGCACGGTGCCCTTTTAACGAATCCGATTGAAAATTGGCTAGAAAAGACTCAAGACATTGATCTTACGCTATCCCTATTTTTGTGACTTTCCTTCGAAGGGCGTGGCTATTGCGGTGCCGCAGAGTCTGATTATTCTCCGTGGCAACAAAAGTTCCTGCAAAATGATTCAGATGATCCATCTTCTCGAAATTTTTCACATTTGAGGATATTCAGGCCCTGAAGACGGCTGCCAACTTATTTTTGATCGCAGTGGTAGCGCCACCAACTGGTTAAAACAAATACAAATTATTTTCGTTGATGTTTTTCTCCGGGCAGGTTCACAAAATCTACCTTATATTTGCTCGGATGAGTGTTTAGGCCTTGAGGATGTCACAATACAAAAGTCTTTCGCCTTCTTCAGAGTGTCACATGATGGTGTATTGTGACCCGTCTTTATCAGCTGATGTTCAATGAGGGCGTGACTTACCTGTCACAAGAATGAAGGCAAGTCACACCCCCCGCTGTCCGTTCACTCCGCCAAGATGCTGCTCCAGGTGGTCGAGAGGATAAAGGCTCCCTTGTCTCTGTTCATGGTTTTTATGCCTCGCTTGCAGATCTCAATGGCCTCTCTGATCCAGCGCTGTTGTTTGTTCTCTTCGGTGCGGATAACCCTGCCCTTCTCCCGGTCCATGATGTGGTTTTCCCTTTTGCAGTGGTCAGTGATTGCTGATTTGTAATGTTCATGTTGTGCTTATTCTTTTACTGCTCTGATTTTTAATTTTTTTGACAGGTAAGTCACACCCTCATGGAACATCAGCTGATAAAGACGGGTCTCAAGACACCATCATGCGACACTCTGAAGAAGGCGAAAGACTCGCCGAAACATGTCAGGTAAAAAATTTACCTAAAACATAATTGTCTGCTTTTAATGAATCAGTCAAATATCAATAATAAGAAGACAAAATGAACCTAATACAAATAAATGAATGCTTAATAACTCCCCTGCACATGCTCCTAAAAATCCAAACCTTCACCTGTAAATAAAATGTCCCGACCTGAAGACATCTTAATGTTATTATTTTGTTATACACACAGCGCCGCCAAGTGGAATCAAAAATTTGTTTTTATTTTAATTTTCACGTACTGCACGGTGCCCTTTTGACGAATCCGACTGAAAATTAGTCAGAAAAGACTCAAGACAATGATCTTACTCTCTGCCGAATTTGTGACGTTTTGGCAAAAGGCGTGGCTATTACGGTGCTGAAAAGTCCGATTGTACTTTGTGGCAACAAAAGCTCCGGCAACATGACTCAGATGATCCTATCTTCTCGAAGTTGTACACATTTGAGGATACTTCAGCCCTGAAGACATCTACCAACTTATTTTTCATCGTAGTAGTAGCGCCACCAACTGGTAAAAGCTAATACAAGTTATTTTCTTGGATGTTTTTCTCCGTGCAACTCAACAAGGTCGCCCTCATATATGCTCGGAGGACTGTTTCGGCCATGAGGATGTCACAATACGAAATTCATCCTTTTTCGTGAAAAGTTGTGGGAGTGGCATTGCACGGTTCGGCAATAAAACAACGCTGATTATGAGGTTCTAAATATGAACGACAACTCGTGAAACTTGACACACACATCAGGCAGAGCAAATTTATCAATATTTTATACGTTAGTTGTGCAGCTTTTTTGAAATGGCTCGCCATGGCCCTCGAGAAATGTTCAAAAAAGCAGCCCTGGTTGAGTGTTTCACCTCGCTTTTTGTAAATTTTATGGAGTACAGTGAACCCTCGGTTATCGCGGTTAATGGGGACCGAGACCACCCGCAAAAACTGAAAATCCGCGAAGTAGCGGCGCACCTTCAAAAATGCTTAAAAAAATATACAATATATATAATAAATATATAAATATTTATATTTATATATATATATATATATATATATACGGGGAGAGAGAGAGAGAGAGAGAGTGAAATTCATGTTATAACAAAAAAACCAAATTATTATTAAAACGTATTATTTTTTTATTCCCCAGCCATTCTTTTTGTATTTATTTAATTACTCCGACTTTAACCTGATGGTACGCCGTCCGGTGTGCCCTGTGAAAAAAAGGTGGCATTCTTTATTTATTTATTCTTTCATAACGGACAGCCTCGCGCTCCGCTCGTGCCCGGGCGGAAGAGGTGCTCCAATTCGGCTTAACTGTGACACACGCCCGACCTCCTCCTCGGAACTTCCATTCGGTTAAACTTAGGGGCCGCTTGGCACCGCCCGTGCCCGGGGAAGGTGCTCCTCTTCGGCTTACTGTGACGCGAGCATGCCCTCCTCCTCCGGAGCTTCCATTCAGTTAAACGTAGGGGCCGCTTGGAACCGCCCGTGCCCGGGGAAGGTGCTCCTCTTCGGCTTACTGTGACGCGAGCATGCCCTCCTCCTCCGGAGCTTCCATTCGGTTAAACTTAGGGGCCGCTTGGAACCGCCCGTGCCCGGGGAAGGTGCTCCTCTTCGGCTTACTGTGACGCGAGCATGCCCTCCTCCTCCGGAGCTTCCATTTGGTTAAACTTAGGGGTCGCTTGGCACCGCCCGTGCCCGGGGAAGTGTTAAAGAAATTTAAGTTTGTATGTTCATCTGTTAGTTTTGTTGTTTAGTTTGTCATCTTAGCAAGTTTCAAACTATAACTAATCTTACAGGCCCCCTTTGTTGCACATGCATTCGTATCTTTCTGGCCTCTAATTAAACTTTCGACAGCTACGGGTGCCAGGTACGGCCTCATCGCGAATGTGACTCCCCAACGCCAGAACCCTTTCCTGTAAACACCTCCCTTGGGGTGTTGATGACCTCTTTAACCCTTCGTAGATAATGTTGGGGCCCGAGGCCTCTTAAGGCTGTAACTTCTGCATTTAGGGAGGTCCAACACAAGGCTTGGTATTTCTAAAGCAACAATATCGTCATGGCCATAAAATAAGTTCAACACGTTAAGCCTTGTGAAAATACACTACACAGGTCAAATGAAGTTCAGAGTGAACTTTTGCTGTTAGAATAAGCAGAAGTATGAACAAAAGGTGTCTTGTAAGCTGAAACCGTTAGAATAGGCAGGAAGAGGGTGGGCAAGTGGGATGGAGTCAAATGTCAAGTTTTCCATTCTGTATGTATTGCATATTCAAATTGCTTATGCTGATGCAAATAAAAACCATGTGTGCAGTCGAACACGCTGGCTTCGCCTCGGAGTTCGAGGGCTGCCCCGCGCGTAAATGACAGACAATCTTGGCTGGTTGATTCATTTGTTCAGGCTTGTTTTGATAGAAACATCCTTAACAGGAAGGTGCTCCTCTACGGCTTAACTGCCACGCACGCCGGCCGGAGCTCTGGTACGGTCCGAACCGCGTGAAACGTCGCCACCGATCGTGTCCGGGGGAACGTGCTCTTCTTCGTCCACTCTCCTCTTCGCCCACGCTCTTCTTCGGCGCACGCCGGCCGTCTAACCGCTCCAGCGCCCTGTCGTGCCGCTCGGCGAAACTACAATGCCCCCGAATATTTTTTAGACCCGCGAAGCACTGAACCCACGAAAGGTGAACCGCGAAGTAGCGAGGGTTCACTGTATGTATAAGACCAAGACCTACAAAAAAGTCTCTTGGAGCAATGAGCTAGGTTTTACAGGAAGTCGGCCACTTTGAATTTACTTAAAAGGGGGCGGGTCACCACAATGGACTTTGTGTAGAAATTATTATTGGGGCCCGAGCAGCGACCGCTACGAGGTCCCCATTGTTTTTGTCGAAATCATTATTATTTTTATTATTATTATTAGGGCCCGAGCAGTGGCCGCTGCGATGTCCCTATTGTTTTTCTAGAAATTGTTATTAGGGCCCGAGCTGCGACGGCGGCGAGGTCCCTATTGTTTTTGTAGAAATTATTATTAGGGCCCGAGCAGCGACCGCTACGAGGTCCCCATTAACCGCGATAACCGAGGGTTCACTGTATTACTCTTACTCGATCTTGGCGCCGCTTTTGACACTTGATCATAACATATTATTAAAACGCCTTGAAACTTGTGTTGGCATTTCAGGTTCAGCGCTTTCTTGGATTAATTCGTATCTGTCGGAGACGACGCACCGTGTAATTCATGGCAATGCGTCTTCTGATCTTTGTAAGATCACACGCGGAGTTCCGCAGGGATTGGTACTAGATGCTACCGCTTGGTGATATTATACGGAAATATCACATTAGTTTTCATTGTTATGCTGATGATACGCAATTATACATGCCGTTGGATATAACGAATCCGTGTGATTGCTATAAATTAGAGGCATGCCTTGCCGAAATTAAACTATGAATGTCTTTCAATATTTTGCGTCTTAACTCAGATAAAACCGAGATGCTGATCATTGGACCAGCGCGTCATCTGTACCTTTTTCAAAGAAACCACTATGAGTATCGATAAATTGCCCAAAAGGATTCAACAAAAAATCTCGGTCTTATATTTGACACAACTATGTCGTTTCAAATGCACATTAAAAATATTACTAGAACTGCATTTGTTCATCTGCGTAACATTGCTAAAATTTGCCCAATTCTATCAACTTGTGATGCAAAAATCTTAATCCATGCGTTTGTTACGTCTCGCCTCGACTATTGTAACGTTTTGCTCTCGGGTCTCCCCATGTCTAGTATTAAAAGTTAGTTCAAAATGCAGCAGCTAGACTCTTGACTAGAACGAGAAAGTTTGATCATATTACCCCGATACTTGCCAATTTGAATTGGCTTCCGGTCCACTTGAGATGTGATTTTAAAGTTCTGCTACTTGCCTATAAAATATTGCATGGCTTAGCACCTTCCTATCTCGTTGACCTCGTGGTACCATATGTTCCGTCCCGAAACCTTCGCTCACAAAATGCTGGTCTTTTAGTGATCCCGCGAGCCAAAAAGAAGTCCACAGGTTCTAGAGCGTTCTCTATTCGGGCACCAATGCTTTGGAATGTACTACCCTCAGGTATTAGAGGCGCCACCTCAGTAGAAATGTTCAAAACACTATTAAAGACGCATTTATACTCTTGTGCATTTAGTTGAACTATTTGTTGGCCTGTTTACTGCCGCTTTTTCTCTTATCTTCTCTTTTCTGCCCCCTTTTCCCCGGCTGGGGGATTAGGTGACGGTGACCCACTAGGAAGTTTAAGGCATTGACAAACTGGGCATGCACCTGTTCCAGTGATGTCGTCTTCCTGCAGCGCGACATTTATTTATATACTTTAGCATCTAATTTAATTATTTGTTGGCCTGTTTACTGCCGCTTCTCCTCTTTTCTGCCCCCTCTTCCCCTGCTTGGGAATTAGGTGATGGTGACCTGCTATGAAGATTACGGCACTGACCAACCGGGGAGGGACCTGCTCTGCCGAAGTCGTCTTCATGCAGCACCTCTTCTGATTTCCCTATATTTCAGCACTTCGTTGAACTACTTGTTGGCCTGTTTACTATTTCTGTTCTTTTTTTTCTGTTCCCAATTCCACAGCTTGGGAATTAGGTGATGGTGATTCACTTGGAAGTGGCTGTTCTGAATTTACCCCAAACTGACTATTTCAAGATCAAAGGCTCAACCTCGGATATGCTGCCATGGCGATTACGGTCCTGGATGAGGACCCACTCCACTAAAGTCATCTTCCTGCAGCACTTCATTTAATTGACTCTCACATTATCTCATCTAACATTGTATAGCATCATTGTATGTGTCAAATGTTGCCCACTTGGCATCCAAAGCAGCCTGGTCATCCTGGAAGGGGGTTTCCCCCCCATCTGTGGTCCCTTCTCAAGTTTTCTCACTTTTCCCCCAATGGGGTTTTGAGTTTTTCCTTGCCCTCCTGGGGGTTAAGATCAGTGGATGTTGATTGTGGTTATGTAAAGCCCTTTGAGACTGTCTGTGATTAAGGGCTATACACATAAAATTGACTTGACTCGACTTGGACCAGAATAGAAGTGGATGAGGGAAAAAGGGAGGGGCGGTGTTGACTGATATTGTGCAGATGGAAGTAGGCTGACCGGGTTGTGTTATTATGCTTATGGAAAGATAGAGTGCTGTCAAGGATGACACCCAGACTCTTGACCTGAGGGGATGGGAAAACAATGGAGGGGCCAACAGGAATGGGAAAACTGCCAACTTTGGATTGTATTGATTTTGTACTGAAAAGAATAACTTCTGTTTTGTCGCTGTTAAGCCTCATGAAATTATTAGAAAACCAGTCATTGATTTCAGATAGACAGGAGGTGACGGAGGTGGGAGGGAGTGATATGCTGGGTTTGCAGGAGAACTAGAGCTGGGTGTCATCCGCGAAGCAATGGAAAGCGATATTGAATTTTCGGAAAATTCTGCCAAGGGGAAGGAGGTATATGATAAATAATAGGGGGGCCAGGACCGAGCCTTGGGGCAAACCTGAGGTGACTGGGAGGGACTTTGATGAGAAATATTTAAGCTGGATGAACTGAGTGCGGTCTTTGAAGTATGAATGGAACCAGTTGAGGGCGGTGTGGGTGATGCCGATGGAAGAAAGTCTTTTGAGAAGGATGGTGTGTGAGATGGTGTCAAAGGCCGCAGTCAGGTTAAGAAGGATGACAATGGAGAATGAATCTGAGTCAGCTGCAATGAGGAGAGCAGAGGTGACCTTGAGTAGAGTTGATTCAGTGCTGTGAAGTGCACGGAAACCGGACTGAAAGGGTTATTGCAGGTGAGATGAGAGTGGAGTTGAGTGGCGACTACATTATCTAGGACTTTTGAAATGAATGGTAGGTAGGAAATAGGGCGGAGGTTCAGGAAATAGTACTGAGCGGCTTTTTCTTAATCTCATGAGAAAATGTACTTGGGCAAGCACAGTCGAAAAGAGTCGTGCGTTATCTCAGCCCAGCCTCACATTCTTCCCCCGGCACGGGTCTACGTCCAAGGGAAGGTCCTCTCCAGATTAATCATTGTCTGGATGGTTGATTCCCAGCTGGTCCCCAAGACTGGTATTCCACGGCTGGCCTTCTCCGGCGGGCAGTCTCTCCGTCTCTTCTGCTGGTATTCCCCTGTAATCTTGTCAGTGTGCATGTATGTGTGCTCCAAAATCAAATTATGTCTTTCAGAATGTGTTTTTGCAATGGCGTCCCCTTGAACCCTCCAATCAATCAATCAAATTTTATTTATAAGAGCACTTTTCATACATAAAATGCGGCTCAAAGTGCTGTACAATAAAAACATCCAAATTACAACGAAAAACTAAAACCCATTCCACCCACTCAACATAAACACAAGACACATCCACATACACGCCTGAACTCGCACACACACAGAACACTCGCATTCACACAACTTAATAAACCATCTTAGTAGAAAGACAGGGTAAGGCACAGAGAAACCATATGAGAAAATGTACCCAGGGTAGGTCATCCGCGCTGAGAGGGATGACGGCTCACGCCCACAGGGAGCTGCGCCAACACACAGACCCCTAGCCCAGACTGACCGGGGTAGACCCTACACATAGTGCAGAGGGCCCCGGTCCGCCGGGCCTAAGGAGCCTCCGGGATGAAGCCCCCTGTGAGAAGGCCAGCCACACCTCCCAGCGCGGAGGCCCCCCTTGAGGAAACACTGGAGCTAAAATATATAAAAGAAAATGATAATGCTAAACAAAAAAGAAGCTAAAAATTAAAGGACAATAATATAAAAAGACGAAGCTAAAATATATAAGAAAAAT